>NC_053133.1:28622284-28817284 GCF_010015445.1 Perca fluviatilis
TCTGTTGTCGCTCAGTCTCCGCATCACCATACATCACGACACGGCCAGTGACACACACACACACAATAACACACAATGTCAATAACACACAATAATATGACACACACAGTGACATTACACACACACACGCTGTGGATGTAGGAAAGTCCCGATATGACGACAGGATGATCTATTGAGGACAGCTACACGAAAGAATAAGTGAAATGATAAATAAGTTAGGAGTCCTTATCAAAGCCGCAGATGAATGGGTTCAGGCCAGGTTAAACTACTGCAAAGATCAACACACACCAGACTGGACAGAAATGTTCAAATGTATTCATTCAATAAAGTATATTATTTTTGTCTTGAAATCAACTATTTTCTTATACTTTCTACCAACAACTTTTATCACAATTCTTACAAAAGATGCCACAAAAATCTGGCATTTTGGGCTGCAAACAATCTAAAAAAAGGCCCGCAGAAAATCCTGGGAGGGACTGTTTAATGCTATGTTACTGAGAGATGAGTCAATATGTTTTTTCTGTTCATTAAACATGTATTTTCACATCACTTTTATTTGCCCATGGATATATATATATATAAATAAAAAATATATTTATTGTAGCAATTCAAAATATTCTAGTGCACCCTCTTATGAATTTGAATTCCTGGAAAAAGTGGCTAGTAAAAAATATAAGTGTTGGTAAATTGCATCCACCAGCAACTGTGGCTGGTGGGCAAAGAAGTTAATTCCCCACCCTGTGTGTGTCTTCTATATGTAGAGTGTGTGTGTGTGTGTGTGTGTGTGTGTCTCATGTGTGTGTGTGGGTCTATATGTGTGTGTGTGTGTGTGTGTGTTTTTTCATATTCAGATGTCATTATTAGCGTTATCAAGACGCATACTCTCTTTTAGCGGTTCATCAACACCATTTGCCTCATTGACTTCCATTACCTTGTGATTGTGTGTTAATGGACCGTAGAAAGTAGAATGAAAGGGAGGAAATCTGTGTAGGGAGGATGGTCGGGGGTGGATGCGGGGAGGATGGCGGGGGAGGATGGTGGGGAGGATGGGGGGAGGATGGTCGGGGAGGATGGTCGGGGAGGATGGTGGGGGGGATGGGGGGAGGATGGGGGGAGGATGGAAACAACAAGGACCTCAACCCAAGAGAGGGATCAGGTCCTGTGTGTCACGCTCCTAAACTCAACCGTAGCTCGAGCAATAACGCCAAGTGGTATGTTACGCCTGTATACAGCGTAGACATACACGCTGATATCTCAAAAAATAAGATAACACGCCACTTGGCTTAAGGGAAGTCGGCGGTATGTTTACATGAAGTAGGATGTATGTTGGTGAGAGAGAGAGAAAGAGTGACATCATCTGGAAAAATACATTGAACTGTTTTTAATGCTGCACGATTGATCTAATCCCATCACTGATGTCACTCGTGTGTGAATAACTAACCTCATAAACGTGTGTGATTTAAGGAAACTAAAAGGTGAGCTGTGTGCGCCCACTCAGTGTCCACTCCAGTCTCCACGCTTGTAACAGCCTTCACTTTTACCCAAGTAGAAACACAAGAAGAAGACACTGGGGCTTAAGAAGCTTGGTGTTCTTCACACTTTACCAACAGGTTGGACAAAGTAGATTTTGTAACTTAATCAATAGTTATTTTATTACACCCATCCTTAATGTGGCATATACAATGTATTATTTTAATGAGAATTTTGTTTTTCTTATTTGTTCTATTTTTCATTTGTGCTGTTGAGCAAAACCAAACCAAACTTTCTCCTCTATCATTTAAAAACATCTGGAACTGTAGTAAACATGTCCCTTTGTTTTTATTGTAATTATTTTACTTTTCTCTTTCTTCATTCTTTATTGTCTCTACTCATTTAATTCTTCCTTTATACCTTTATAGACAAGTTTTTATTGTGTTTTATATTCTATATATTTCTTGATTTTTTTAAGGAACCCAACATGTTGAGGGTTTTCTGGGTTTCTTTAGCAAGACATTTTTATTTACTGTTTGGTGCATTTATTTTGCAATCATAGTATTGTTAATCACAATATGACTACCTACAAATTGTACAGCCCTATTTCATTTTTATTATGGCTGCTTTCACATGTAAAAACTTTTAAATTTTGATTTAATTTTGCAGCACATTGAAGAATAAATCTTATAGTTTTCTTAACAAAGACTGATCCAGTTTGAGTCCAGACTACATCTGAGACAAACTGTTCAGACTGACAAACTGAAAACAAAACAAAGAGTTGTTGTGGATTTGTTCTCAGACAAACACAGAAAACAAGTGAACTGATAGAAATGTAAAACCTTTTATGGATTTAATTTTAATAGATTTTACACTGTAGAAGAATGAAATAGATGAACTGGACCTCTAGAGTCTCCAGTCTACAGTTTGACCTTCAATCCAGCACATAGCAGCTTCAACCCTGAATCCTTTCAGGTTCTTGTTGTAGGTCAGGTCCAGCTCTTTTCAGATGGGAGGGGGTGGACTTCGAGCTGGGAGGCTGAGGCAGCACAGCTTGGATCTCTGACAAACCGCTAGTAATCCACCTAAATAAAGAATAGATGTGGTTGATGTTTCAAATGTGTAGCTCAACAATATTTTGTCCTAATCAATGATCTTTCCCCTAAAATGAATTTTGGTTTTAAAATCAGTTGTTAGTTCCTATTGCTTTCTTTCCACATATATTTAAAAAAAGATATTTTACAATAAACAAAGGTACTTTTGTGACTTTAATTGCATCCCTCTTGACTTAAAATGTAAACTGTGTAATTTAGGAACGCAGGCTCATACGAAAAATAGCAATTCGCAAAAAACCTGGTACAAAGCATCTCTCCTGTTTTTATACAAATTGAATGTTTAATTGTACATTTTTCCGGGTCTAAATGAAAAAAAATATATAAGAACTATAGAAAATGGGCAAATTAAAATACACAAATCTTTATTTAACAATCTAAGTAAAGATAGAAACATGGACCCTTAGTTAGTTCTAGTGCAGTGAAGTTTTAATATTAATGCTATCATGTTTTGTTTCTTTCTAAATACATTTTAAACAAATAATTGTTGATGACAGATCAGACTTAAAGAGACTTCAAACATCTGCATTTTAAAAACATGGTTCTACTCTCTCTTGATACTTTTAACTTGTGTGTGTGTGTGTGCGCTATATATGTGTGTGTGTGTATATGTGTCTCTATGTGTGTGTGTGTATGTGGTGTGTGTGAAGTTGTGAGCCGCAGTGTGTGAGAGGTGTGTTTCAGTGTGTGTGTGTGTTGTGTGTCTCTCATGTATGTGTGTGTCTGTGTGTGTGTTTAGTGTGTGTGTGTGTGTGTGTGTGTGTGTGTGTGTGTCTCTAGTGTGTGTGGTGTGTGTGTGTGTGTGTGTGTGTGTGTGGGTGTGGGGTAAATTAGCACCATCCACAGAGCCAATCGGTATTTTTCAAAGTGGGGTGACTTTGCCTTGTAAACTAGTCACAGGGGGGTGATTGTAAACATTCCTTTAACGGATTAGACAAGCTTTTGTCAAAGAATGCTGTTGCTAAGTAACAATGCATCGCTGCTATGTTACTGCAACAACCCCAACATTTCTGGATTTTACCTCTTCATAATAAAAACATTCAAATACCAAAATAACTGAGGACTTTTATTGTGAAGAATTTATAGAAAAATGATACGCTTCACAGCCGGGGCTTTGACCACGATATTCCCCTCAACCCCAGACTTTTGTTCCAGTCGTTTTCAGCTTAGTCCGGTGACACCATGTAGCTGAGCTGAGGTTTTAGTTTTCTGCCTCACGCGGAGAGTAAGTGTCAATTCTCGCTTTGATCGAGGGGTGGGGGGGGGAAGGGTAGATACCCTTAGTTTTAAGCAAAGACGCTAAGCTACTTGAAAGCAAGGGTACCCAGAGTACACCGCACAGCCGGGTATGCTTTCTAATCTGGAAACACTGAAATCGCTAATTTGCAAGCACTAACGCTAACGCTACATTGCTTATTTGCACAACAGTCCCACATTTCCCTTGAATGGACAAACATGCATGTCTACAGTGTTGACTAAACTCCATTAGCAGTTAATTTCGTTTGATATCACTGCATAACACTACTTGCTTTAGAGACATCGATAATGCTTTACATATACCGGCCTGTATCAACAGAGGGATTGAGGAAACCCGCAGCTGATCCACTTTGGGCTGAAAACGAAGCAGAAGTTTCTGCGTCATGTTGTAGCCATTCATTATTGTATTGGTACTGTATTATTGTAATCATGTGTAATCATTCCTGTTCATGTACCTGTACATTGTTGTTGGTTATGATAGCAGGACACTCAATGAAAGAAATGGGGGTTGAGGGAGGGTTACTGGCCAACAGGCATCAGACTGGGGTCTGGAGCATTGTCCATTACGGGAGCCAGAAGGAGCCGAGCTCCCATAGAGTGAGGACTGGCCCTGCGAAAGCCCCAAAGTCAAAAATCTGAGGGGGTCTCTCATATCTGAAGGTGTTCGCCATATGTGGCATTGTAATTTAATCTTAATCAACGCCATTATCCACCCCTGTGCGATATCTTTACCATTAAAGATGTTAAATTAAAATATAGGCTACGGACGTAGACCTGAGCTCTACCCTACGCTCATGAAGCAGCATGACTGCACTTCACCATCACACCACTAGGCTACGGAGCAAACCACATACGATCGATTTCACAGCACTTGCAAGTCCAAGAAGTGATCTTGCTTTGTCATTAGTTTTGTTTTCAATAACTTTGTAAACAGTGGCAGAGCCAACAGCTACGTTAAGGTGTAACGTCGGACTTCACCAGGCATCTCAAAACGCACCCCAGGCAGGTCAGTCACTACACGCAAATGTGAAAGAGACGTTATTTAGCATATTTCGCCACAGGTAACAAGCTAACCATTGCTAAGTGTTGTGCTAATGCTGGGAACAGGTAAATTATATTTTATAGTTAGTAGTTGCTGAGGCTCAGACATCCATGGCGACAGGAGGCAGGACGCACTGATCCATCTCCCCAGGAACAAACGCTGTGTCGGGTGGGCAAACTCATGTGATGAATTGATCCCTGGATGATTTGTAGGCTATTAAGTGAACAAGGTGTACCCCCAGTCCACCAAACACTGGGTCTTAATTCTGCACATATTTGTGTTACTGTAGTCCTATTTAGGCTACTATTTCATTATCCATTCGCTGGCGAGCGGATCCCGCATACTGTCACCTGCCGTGGAGACGCTGGCACCTCACTAACCTCCTCTGAGTCTTGTCTCACTAACCTCTCCCTCCTCTGAGTCTGGTCTCACTAACCTCTCCTCCTCTGAGTCGGGTCTCACTAACCTCTCCTCCTCCTCTGAGTCTGGTCTCACTAACCTCTCCTCCTCTGGAGTCTGGTCTCACTAACCTCTCCCTCCTCTGAGTCTTGTCTCACTAACCTCTCTCCTCCTCTGAGTCTGGTCTCACTAACCTCTCCTCCTCTGAGTCTGGTCTCACCAACCCTCTCCTCCTCTGAGTCTTGTCTCACTAACCTCTGCTCCTCTGGAGTCTGGTCTCACTAACCTCTCCTCCTCTGAGTCTTGTCTCACTAACCTCTCCTCCCTCTGAGTCTGGTCTCACTAACCTCTCCTCCTCTGGAGTCTGGTCTCACTAACCTCTCCCTCCTCTGAGTCTTGTCTCACTCAACCTCTCCTCCTCTGAGTCTGGTCTCACTAACCTCCTCCTCCTCTGAGTCTTGTCTCACTAACCTCTCCTCCTCTGAGTCTGGTCTCACTAACCTCTCCTCCTCTGAGTCTGGTCTCACTAACCTCTCCTCCTCTGAGTCTTGTCTCACTAACCTCTCCTCCTCTGGAGTCTGGTCTCACTAACCTCTCCTCCTCTGAGTCTTGTCTCACTAAACTCTCCTCCTCTGAGTCTGGTCTCACTAACCTCTCCTCCTCTGAGTCTGGTCTCACTAACCTCTCCTCCTCTGAGTCGGTTCTCTCGGCTGGACTCAGTTTCACTGAGCGCACTAACACTTAGGGCCCTATTTTAACGATCTGAAACGCAAGTATTAAACGCAAAATGCAAGTAGCTTGTGGGCGGATCTCTGGCGTGTTGCTATTATACCGCGGGATAAATGACTCTTCGCTCGACGCAAATTTAAAATGGGTTTGTCTGAAGTAGCTAGGTGTGGTTTGGGCGAACGCGGAAATAAACCAATCAGAGCGTCATCTCACATTACCTTTAAGAGCAGCCGCTTTGTTCCATTGCGGATTGCTATTATAACGGTGGATTTTTCCTGGCGCACGCCAGCGGGAGCTGTCCGGGATGCGGCAAAGTAATAAATGCCCGTCTTGGCCGGGTGGCGATGTTGCTTCGCCTCTCGGGCCATCTCCTCAAGTCTGAGAGGATTGGTGCGCCATGGACGCGTGGGCCTCCAACGCACTTCCACCTGCACCTGTTGTGCACCTTCCTCCTCCCCCACTCCATCTCCGGTCCACCCGCTCCACCAGGAGCGCATCGCAATACTCCTGGACCAGATCCCGCGGAGTGTCCAACTCACCGTGAAGTTCAACATCACGTCTCCTTAAGTTCTCTAATATTTCCTCATTTATATCATCAACACATCCATGATTCATGGGAAATGTTGTGTAAATCACAACAAGCCAAAGAATGCTGGGACATTTTGAGGACTGTACTGTAAAGTGCCTCCTGACCTATCCAAACACCTGAAGCGCATTTTCAGTAATATTTTCCTTTGTAATTATGTATGGTTTGCAAAAATGGGAACTGCTGCCCCGTTTAGATGAGAGAAGTGTATGCACGTTGTGCACAGCTACATTATGGCCAAGCATGCCCTAAAATAGCATCTGAATAACGCTACTGACTTTAGACTAGTGCCACTGACTTTAGACCAGGTTTTTCCTGGTCTGTGGCGGAATTGGTTTCTGAAACTACAAAATAGCACCAAGTACCCTATACCGAACACGCCTCTCTTCGCTGAACACCTCAGGAGCGCAAATACATTCCCCTAATTTACCGCACGGCTCATGTGGAGGGAAAAGTCCGCAGCGCGCGGGCGCAAAATAGGAATGATACATGCGCGGTGTACAAAGGCAATTCGCTGGGTGCAAGATAGGGCCCTAAGAAAATAAATTGCATTACATCAGTGAGTTCAAACTGCTTATTGTGCGTAATTTGACTGACGCTTGAGATGCATGTTGTTCTTGTAACTGGTGTGGCTCGCCACTATTCTCTTGATTTCCACTTCGACATTAGACATTTTTTTGAATGAAAGAGACGTTACATTTAGAATATATGATATCATCACAGGTAACAAGCTAACCATGGCAAAGTGTTGTAAGCACATGCGGGAACAGGCACATTGTTACTTTATAGTTGTATCCGTGATAATGTGACAGACTTAGGTTAATATTTCACCAGGTCTGAGGGCTAGAGGGATGTATTAAGTAGACCCCATAAAGTTATTCCACAACTGATTTTAATACTGTACTGTCTGGACATGCTTTGAATTCATAAGATTTATGGGAAAGATCAGATGGCCAGAGACTTGACTTGGACTCCTGGCAAAAGACTCTGCTGTGTGCATACTGCGCAAAAAACGCCACGCGCCTAGGTTATTTAATTGTATAGCCTTGTTAGGCTATGCGCGGGGTGTGCCAACTTTTTTTATGAGATAGAGAGACCCCCTTGAAGACAAAAAGATAATTCGAACACTGGTCTGGAGGGAAAGGTTACTGGCCAACAGACATCAGACTGGGGTCTGAAGGGAAAGGTTACTGGCCAACAGGCATCAGACTGGGGTCTGGAAGGAAAGGTTACTGGCCAACAGGCATCAGACTGGGGTCTGAAGGGAAAGGTTACTGGCCAACAGGCCTCAGACTGGGATCTGGAGGGAAAGGTTACTGGCCAACAGGCATCAGACTGGGGTCTGGAGGGAAAGGTTACTGGCCAACAGGCATCAGACTGGGGTCTGAAGGGAAAGGTTACTGGCCAACAGGCATCAGACTGGGGTCTGGAAGGAAAGGTTACTGGCCAACAGGCATCAGACTGGGGTCTGGAGGGAAAGGTTACTGGCCAACAGGCATCAGACTGGGGTCTGAAGGGAAAGGTTACTGGCCAACAGGCATCAGACTGGGGTCTGGAGGGAAAGGTTACTGGCCAACAGGCCTCAGACTGGGGTCTGGAGGGAAAGGTTACTGGCCAACAGGCATCAGACTGGGGTCTGGAGGGAAAGGTTACTGGCCAACAGGGCTCAGATTGTTTACTTTATTGGGCAATAAAGACAGATTTTGTTAATAAAGAAAGTGTTTCTGAACATCAATGACATTAAAAACAGTGATAATTGAAACAGATGTACAACACACCATGCAGTGTGAAATGTTTATTGCAAACAGACCTAAGTATGTATGATGATGTAACCAAGTGGTGTCTCATTTCATAGGGGTTTGTTTTCACCCCGACCCCTTACCACTCGGTTTCGAGGGACAAGGGCTAGGTTTAAGACGAAGGGGTATGGGGAAGTAACCTGACTCCACCAGATGGATTGCTTCGCATTTGTTTGGCATATCCATCTGGGAACTTTCTGTTGGAGAACTTTTGGGAAGGTTAAGGGTCACTTTATTATCCCCGAGGGGCAATTTCAATTACAGCCAGCAGTAACAAATAACAAATACCAAACAGCAACAAAGAAACACAACAACAGTATAACATAATTAAAATTTGGATTCACAGGATACTATTAACAATGGGGATAACAGCAGGGATGAATGATCTTTTAAATCTCTTCGTCCTGCATCGCGGCAGACTATATCTACGCCCGGAGGGTAGCAACATAAATTCACCCCACAAGGGATGACTCGAATCAGCCAGGATGGCTCTCGCTTTTCAAAGATCTGGCCTTATATAGGTCATGAAGGCCATCCAACGTGTGCCCGCATTTTGCTGCACACCTTCATGATACCTTTGCATTCTATTTTTTCTTTAATAGAAAGTGACCCGGCCAGCAAATAAAAGTAAAAGTAAGAACTGATTCAATAAAACAAGAGTAGAACATTTTCATAAAAACAGTGTCGACATTGAAAACTGGGTTACTTAAGAAAATACATGCCTTGATGTGCTTTTTACACACAGCATCAACATGGGACTCAAAGCACAGTTTACTGTCGATCACAGTCCCAAGATATTTGTACCTGCTGCACTAGTTCAACTGGTTGATTGTCCATTACAACCGGGAAATGACAGCGGGATTTCTTCTGGAAGTCAATGCACATCTCTTTCGCTTTTGCCACATTAATGTTTAAAAAGGAGGATTTACACCAATCAATAAAATCATTGACTACCGGACCATGTTCAGAGTCGCCACTGCTGAGGAGAGACACAACGACAGAATCATCCGCAAATTTAATGATGTGGAGCCCGGATCGCGTTGTGTTTGCATAAAACAAAAATAAAAAGGAGAGACACTGGGGCCCGAATAGATAAAAGGGCATCTGATAAAACAACTGGTTCACTAACCCGCTAGACCTCACACGATTAAAAAAACAATAAGCCAGCAGATCAGTCCATTATCAATGTTTATGAGGTCTCTTCAGTCTGTCTGCTAAGACATGGGGCTGGAATACAGTTAAAAGCGGAGGAGAAGTCAATAAATAGTAGACGCAACAAGGGACTTGCCCCTCAAGATGTTTAAAACCATGTTTAAAAGTGTCCCGTACACTGCCGTACACACTCTGCCCGCCTATAGGCTAACTGAGAGGGTCTAACTTTATCCCGCATAGAGGTCCAAAAGGGCATCCTTCACAGCTCTTTCAAAAATTTCATAGACAAGAGATGTAAGTGCACACTGGTCTGGAAGTCATTGAGGGTCTTAGGAGTTTGAATCTTAGGCACAGGAAACAATTATTGAGTCCTTCCAAAGACAAGGGACCTTATGCAGCTGTAAGGACAATTGAAAAATGAAGCAGAAGATGTCTGGCCAGCTGGACACACAGTTCTTTCAGAACCCCAACTCTCCATCCCATCAGACCTGGACTTTCTCCTTTCTTTGACACCCTCAAGAGGAGTTTCGACCATGAATTTAACAATGGGCAACAATATTATTTACAACATGACAGTCTACATTTCATCACCTGGACATCTCCTCACTAAAAATCTTGAACATTAAACCGATTATAAAAACATTCAGTCATTAGAAAATCCAGGTCGGTTTTCCCATTGTGAGAAATAGTACACTTTTTGGACTCAAACCCATCATGAGTTTTCAACCGTCCCATGCAGGACGGGAATTCCAGTGCCAACAATTCTTTTCCACTTTGTCTCATATACGATTTGGAAAGTTAAGTCCTTCTTCTACTTGTTTTGATAATGCCAGTGCTGTACATCTGCCTGATGGAAGCAAATGTTCCTCTGGGATTTATGCTTTTGACGATTTTGGAGACCCAAGGATTATTTGATAAATGGAGATGGGTATGGGGGAAGTCCTTACAGAAAGATATATAGTCAGATACAGTTTCTGTCAGTTCATTTAAATCCAGACAGGCATTTTTGAAGACATCCCAACCAGTGCCATAAGGGCGAAAATAATGGGTTAGCTGATTGGATGAAACCATCTGTCTATCACCACAGACATGATATGTGATAGACAGAAAATACTATGCGAGAAACGTCATCTCATCCCATGTGGAAGCTGCGATGTTGTTTAGACTGAACAGTCACTGCTTCGCCACACCTAAACCCTACCAAAACCAGCTTGATTGGTCGGTCGCTTGGGAACGGGCTCCAAATTTCTCTATCTCAAGATGCCAGACTGATTCCTAGTAGGACAACTGGAGCCGCCAGATCAAGTCGGTTCAATCGAGGCTAATGGGGAAGGGGAAGGGTTAAGACAGAGAAATGAGATTCAGCCTCTTTCTCAACTGCAAACTTAATCTTCAAAACAAACACTCAAGGCATTGGACAAACAGCCATCAAGTTATCATCATTGTAACATAATCCAAAACATAATCATATGACCTTTGACAGTTTTGTGTTTTGCTGATGTTAGTCTAGTCTACAAAGTAATCAATGATCTGGGCAGCCCAACATTAAATGAGTTCCGTCTAGTGTAGTCAGGGACGGGAGGAGAACTAGGACCACCTCAACAGAGGTGACTGTGCAGTACAGAACAGATCTACTGAGTCGGGCAGACACAGTCTCTTCTGTTAGAGACACAAAGTATTATAACTCAGTACCAAGAGAGATCAGAGAATGGAAACAACTTTGATGGTTTTAAATTAAAGATAAAATCATGGCTGGAAATCAACTCCAATCATGCTCCCATCAATCACAACCCAAACAGCCAATCTTTATGTAGTGAAGTCCTGTTGTAGTGGGGTCTAAAATGTTGGGATTTTGTTGGTTCTATCTGTGGTGTTTAATGTTGTGGTTCTGTGTTGTCAAAAGTAGTGTTAGGTTGTAGAGATGATTCTCTGTTTCGCCTCCAGGACTTCAGATGGGAATGCTTAGCTAATTCTGGTACTCAAGGAGCGTGTGCATCCCTTCGTCAAATAAATAAATAAATAAACTGTTACTGATGTTCAAGAGCTGTTTTACAAGAATCAACAATATCACCAAAACTAGTGGGGGGAAATATAAAAATACGTTTTTTGGGGTGTGATTAAGAATGGTTCATGCATGGATTATAATCTAAATATGTGTGAAGTGTGTATCTTTTACCTAATACTGATGGCTTCAGCTTTACATTGATTTATTGTGTATAATTCACATCTGGACTTTACCAGTTTCTTCGCAGTTCCTCACAGCTGGAATCAGTCCCAGTTTTCCCTCCTGTTATGTGTGTACTTCTTCCGGTCCAACTCATCCAGAACCTCCTCACATCTGCAGCATGTAGGACAGAGCTTGAGCACTGGATCCTGAGAGTCCTCTCTGATCTGTTCCTCTGACTTCAGGAACTCTGGATCTCCTGATGGACTGAGTGGTCGTTCATCCTCCACAGACAGTGGAAGATGTTGATGGTCTAGGAGGATCTCAACACTTGTTATCTTCTTCAGTTGTTGATGGCTCTTGGATGATTTCTGGACTGTTGTTGTCTGACCCAGCAGGCCTCCTAAGAGTCCCTGGTTGGACTTCAGAGAGAGGCCATGAAGGAAGCACAAACAGATCCAGGTGGCCATTTTACTCCTCAAGGGATTTCCTCCATGGCTCTCTTCAGGAAGAAATCCAGAGATGAATAAACATAGCAGCCTTTTCCCAGGAAGTCCTCCAGTACCTGTGTGTTCCTTGTTGGTGTAACAGTGGAACAGGTAGCCTGCAACCAGAAACTCCTGAACGCCAGATGAACAAGCATAACTGTTTTTGGAAGATCACACTCTCTTTGAAGATCGTGAACAAACTCCTGAGTACAGCGAGGCCTCTGTACTCCAGACCCACAGCCAGCCCAGGTCTTCTTGGTAGAACATGATGTTTCTCCAGCTGTTCAAACGCCAGCCTCCCCAGCTTCAGAAGAACTTCCCTGGTCAGCCTCCCAAACCTCCTGTGGACTGTCCTCATGTCCCTCAGCATACTTGAGCTTCTTCCTCTTTGTCTTGAACACCAGGAAGTGTAAGTAGCATGTCGTAGTCAGGGTCTTGGGCAGTCTCCTCTCTCTGTCTGTAGTCAACATGTGGTCCAGAACGTAGCAGTGATCCAGCAGAAGACTGGGATCAGTCACATGATGTGGGAGGCTCCTGGAGGTCTTGATGTGGGAGATGATTCTGCTGGACAGCTCTTCATCTACTGACATCTCTTCCTGAAGTACTCCTCCTTCTGGTCACCAGTGAAGCCCTGTCACTTCTGTTACCCTGTCAACACACGCAGGAGGGATCTGATTGGCGTGCTGCCGTTCGGGGGAAGTTATCCAGACGAGGCGAGAGCAGCTTCCCTGGATGGAGGTTTGTCAACAGCACGTTGACTGATGACTTCTGTGTGACATCAGAAACAGCCTCATTGTTGTTGAAATCCAGGTAAAGTCTGCTTTCATCCAGGCCGTCAAAGATGAAGAGAACTTTAGAGCCAGCGAGCTGCTCTGCTGTGGCCTCCTGTAATGATGGATGGAAAACACGGAGCAGCGCCAGAAGACTAGGTACTGCTCATCTTTGATCAAGTTCAGCTCCCTGAAGGAAAGAGGAATCACCAGATCCACATCTTGGTTTTCCAAACCCCTCGGCCCAGTCCAGACAGAACTTCTGCACTGAGAAGGTTTTTCCAACGCCAGCGACGCCGATCATCATAACGACTCTGATGTGTTTCTGTTGGTCAGGTAAGACTTTAAAGATGTCGCTGCAGTTGATTGGAGAGTCATGGAGGGTCTCCATCTTGGAAGCTGTCTCGAGCTGCCTCACCTCATGTTGGGTATTAACTTCTTCCCTCAGTTCGTCTGTGATGTAGAGCGCAGTGAAGATCCTGTTGAGGAGGGTTCCACTTCCTGTTTGATCAGCTCCTTCAGTCACACATTCATATGTCCCCTTCACTCTGATCTTATGTTTATGTTTAACAATGTACACTGTAAGGAAATACAAAAGTCTATTTATTAATAGTGTTATTTTCAGTTTCCAAACAACAATTTCTAGAAAAAAGGACAAAGCTGAAAGACCAAAATGAGAAGAAAAGTTTACAATCTGGTGATAGTTTTCATTATCAATATGAAAACCAAATAGTAAAGGTTATGAAGTAATCATCCCTTCTTAAAGTAAAAAAATACACTTCATTTACTGTAGCTGCTTCACAATAAAAGACTAAACATTTAAGGCTACATTTACACTGCTAGGTTTTGGTTTAAAAAGGAATATCTTCTGCTACGTTTCCCCCTCTCATTCCCCCTCCTCTGGTGTTTCCCCCTCTCATTCCCCCTGCTCTGGTGTTTCCCCCTCTCATTCCCCCTGCTCTGGTGTTTCCAAGCCCCTAAACCGGACACATTAGGAACCACTTCTGACCCGTTTTGGTTCTGAATCTGCAGGTTGTGTTTCAGTCTCAACGGCTCCAAACGGAGACCTTTGGCAACACCGACCCTGACGCCAGCGTTTCTCCTCCTGATTGGGTCTTATTGGTTACCATGTCTCATTCTCTGAGACTAAAGCTACTAACGTTACCGTGGTAACTACCAGCAGTGGGCGGAGTCTCCACGCTGCCTCCTGTTTATGTCCAGTATACCAGGATGATGATGAGATATGAGTTAGTTTAAACAGAAATTAGTTCTTCTACTGGAGATAAAAACACTTGATGCACCGAGATCACTTTGGGCTCCAAACTTAAAGCTTGAAAACTACAACGTAGCCATGGAGATGGAGCCTCAGAGAAGCAGCAACAGGAACAGTTTGTTTCCATCAGCAGTAAATTAACAAAGCATGACTAAAACATTCAGGAAACAGTAAAATAAAGCTGATATCTGAAATACAGACAGGAAGACAGGAGAAGTGATACAGAGCCGATATCTTCGCTGGAGCAGAAAAACATTCAGTCAAATATCAGGTAGAATTAAAATGTAATGATATTTATAATGATATTAAATGTTGGTGCTGTATGACATAGTTGTGTTTGAGACATGAAGACATCAGCAGACAGATGGACAGACTTACTTTTTTCAGAGCTGCTCTGACTGGCTGTCTGCAGTCCAGCTCTGGTTCTGGTTCTGGTTCTGGACAGCTCCTCCTCAGAAACATCACTCCTCTTCTCTCTGTGGATTTAGTAATTCATAATTTATACTTTTTATTGATCCCCAGTCAGTGGGGAAATTACAATGTACACTCTGTTAAAACACACTGGCCACAGATACACATGCACAAATGGAGTGATGTCAGAGTTCTGGACAGCCACACTGAGCGGTGGGGAAGCCAGGAGGTGAACTGGCATCTCTCCAGCTACCAGTCCACACTCTGTACTTTTGGTCCGTACATTTTTATTATTATTAGCAGAGGAATCAGTGACATGAATGAGTTGGTATCAGTTCTCTTACTTTGTGTCTGAGGGTCCAGGTTCTTTACTGAAGTCCAGAGGTTCATCTTTGGACCAGTCACTCTTCATAGACTGACAGCCAGATACTACAGACTCTGCTCTCTGTCTGTGGTTCTGGACTCTGCAAACACCAACATGTTTTTATTAATCTTACTTTAATCCTTATATTATCTTTTTTAAAGCCAATTATGGAGCGCTCAACACACAAACTGCTGCCAATAATGAAAAGGGATTAAAATTTTGGATCAGTTGTCTTAGTGGAAACTTTAATAAACAAACACAAAATCAATAATAAAACAGCAGAGGAATCTGAAAATGAGTCCTAGAAATGAGTTGGTATCATCTTCAAGAGAAAGTGTGAGGAACATTGAATGGGAGAGTCTGATACTGTCTAAAACTTGGGATACAGAGGTATGAAGCCAGCCATGAAAGTTAATGTTGTAATGGCAAAATTACATTTAAGCATAATTCCTTACATTTTTATGTTTTATTTCTACTTTAATTCTCTCTCATTATTGAAAGACAGTTTATCTCAGTTTCTGCTTAAACTGCTGAGGTGTCCAGTCTGGAACATGATGTGAGCTGTTTGTCTGAACAGATAGGGGCTACAAGGTCACCCTAAAACTATCTCTAGTTGTCCCATGCCAGTTAAGATGTAACTGGGGGGTGAAAGTCGTACAGGGAGGAGGAGGTGAGATGGCTCCGAGATGTCTCTTGTATTCCTCTGATTGTCTTCATGTGTATCAGATTGCCTGTCAAAATTGTAGCGTCATAATAATCTAAGTGTGTGTGTGCTGTCACTCTGAAGATGTATATAAGCCTGGTGTTCTGATCACTCATTTGAGGGACTGACTCCACACTGGGCTGCGGCCTTTTGTGGAATCATGTTGATCCTATTTGCAAATATATCTTTTTTAATAAAATACAAAAACCCAACTTGGTTTTAGTCTCAGTCTGTCTTATTTGTTTCAATTTACTAAACTCTGAAAACTCTTCCCCCTGTTGCAAAGGAAACTTCCACGACAATGTTATTCTGATTGTTTGTATTTTGGTGTTGATTTATGCATTTTATTTATATTATTATTAGCAGAGGTAACTTAAAATGTTTCATATCAATGAGTTGGTATCAGTTCTCTTACTTTGTGTCTGAGGGTCCAGGTTCTTTACTGAAGTCCAGAGGTTCTCCTTTGGACCGGTCACTCTTCATAGACTGACAGCCAGATACTACAGACTCTGCTCCGTCCTCCTCTTCCTCCAAATCACTCATCTTCTGATCTGAAGTCAGTCTGAGAGGTAAAAAAAATGTTTTTACCTTTCGGTCTACAGCAGGTTTAATGTGTATTATTATTATATATTAATTATTTATTCAGCCAATCAGCACTTTGTGTCCAGATGAATCAAACTGTTGAGTTCATTCTAACATTTCTTTCCTCTCCAGTCCACAGGGAGAAAACAGACTCAGAGACTTTGACAGTAAAATAATAAATGTTGATTACCACTCACCCTGCCTCAGCCTTCACTTTCCTCCTCCTGCTCTCTTCTGCTCACACTTCAGTTAACTGTTGTATATATTTGTGTTGAATATTCTTCATGTTATGTCTTCCTGCTGCATATTAATTGCGCTTTGGGACAAAGAATAAACTGAACTGAACTAAAATGGAGTCTCAACTTCCTGTTCTCATGTAGCTGATCTGCTCCTCGTCCTGCTGGATACTAATTACTCTTAAACTGAAACTGAAACTAAAACTAAACTGAACTGAACTAAAATGGAGTCTCACCTGACTCTACTCTTCCTGTTCTCATGGACCTGATCTGCTCCTCGTCCTGCTGAATACTAATTACTCTTAAACTGAAACTAAAACTAAACTAAACTGAACTGAACTAAAATGGAGTCTCACCTGACTCTACTCTTCCTGTTCTCATGGACCTGATCTGCTCCTCCCCCTCTCCATATACAGGAAACCAGCTGAGTTCATCTAGAGGGTGTGTGTGTGTGGGGGGGGAGGGGGTCTGTATAGATTACTTCCTTCCTTACTTTTTTCTAATGTCTTGTTTTTTTCTGAAGTTTGTCGATTTTGGAGTTTTTTTCAAAAAAGATTTTTGTTGTCTTCCTTCTTTCTACTATGTATTTTTACAAGTCTGTCGCTTTTTACAAGTTTTTAGTTAACAAGTTTTTGTTGCTGTTTTCAAATTTTGTCTCACTATCTTCTTCCTATTATTGCCTTACTTACTTCTTTCTACCGACTTTTTTCAAGTTTCTCCGGGGTTTTTTAAACTTCTTGTTGCCTTTTTTCATCAGTATTTAAATATTTTTCAGTTACATGGCTGTTGTTTGGTAAATCATGGGGGTACTTGGCTTAAAAACACAATTCAACCAATAACTTTTCACAGACTGACAGCCAGATACTACAGACTCTGCTCTCCGTCTGTTGTTCTGGACTCTGCAAACACCAAGATGAGGTTTTTATTTTTATTGCTTGAATCCTTAAATTCTCTTCTTGTAAAGCCAATTCTGAAGCTATTAACACACAAACGACTGCTACTGTCAAATAATTAGGATTATAAATGTATAATAGTCCTTTTAGATTGGCTACTCAGCATCTGATTGCTGCCTGTATGAACAGACTGATTGGATAACATGGGCGCCAAAAAGAAAATAGCTCTGCTTCACGGTGATTTCTCCTTTAGTGTGTTTTCACTGAAAAACTTCTTTAGCAAGTTTTGTCTCTATGCTTTTTTAATAATTATTATTATCTGCTCTTGCTTTTTCAACACTTAAGACGCAGATATGATAATAATAAGGGTGAGGCTATTTGCACCCCTGGTACAATTAGCAGTGTATGCTATTTGTACCCTGGTGCAATTAGAAGTGCTAATCGTACCCTTGTGCAATTAGAAATGAATGCTATTAGTACCCCGCTGGTGCACACAGCAATGTGTTCTATTAATACCCCGTCTGGTACAAATATCAATGTATGCTATTTGCACCCCTGTGCATTTACAGTACCTTGGCATATATTTACACAGTTATCCATACTACTCATGTATTACACCTTTTTGGAATATTATCGCCCTGACATTCTTAACCTAACCATAACCAATCCCACTCCTCTTGCCTAAACCTAACCAACCCAACCAGAGCAGGCATATTCATGAGTCTTCCCATACCACCCTGCAAAAAAAAAATTTCACGTTCGCGGGCGCTGACTTGCGCAATTGCATGCAAATTATCTAATCCAAAATTACAAAATCAAGACCGCCTCACAGGGGAGTCAAACTCCTAACTCCCATACCAAAAGTAAGCGTTCTAACCACTCACCTAGCAGTTCTTACAGGATGTGGAACAACTGTTTACCACTTGGTTTCTTCAAGCCTCGGTTGCTAGGTAACCGTACTGTATACAAAAAATCAATACTAACTAACAAACCAACGGTTGTATGCTTTCACTGAAGACAGAAAGCGCAACTGTAGTATCAATTTTCCGCTAGAAATTCAATCGTTATAAATTTTAGAGACAAAACTCTCCTAATATGCCAGTTTCTGTGGTCATGGAAGATGAACGTCCGCCATGATTTCGGTGCAGGCGAGCAATGTTTTTTTGTTGTTACGTCACAGGGTGTGAATAGCTCAGCTGTGTGGCCGAGGCTATTCGTACCGGGGGTGCAAATAGACACTCCGTAATTATAATTGTCCAACATTACCCCTAACCCCCCCCTTAGTCTTTAAAGGTCCCATGGCATGAAAATTCACTTTATGAGGTTTTTTAACATTAATATGAGTTCCCCCAGCCTGCCTATGGTCCCCCAGTGGCAAGAAATGGTGATAGGTGTAAACCGAGCCCTGGGTATCCTGCTCTGCCTTTGAGAAAATGAAAGCTCAGATGGACCAATCAGGAATCTTCTCCTTATGAGGTCATAGGGAGCAAGGTTACCTCCCCTTTCTCTGCTTTCTCTGCTTACTGGCTCTAGTGGCTGTAATTCTGCACTAAGGCTGAATTTCAGGAAAAAAAACCTCTTAGATGGGTTGGAGGGGGGAAAAAACATAAAATTAAGGGATTACGACCAAATAAAGACAAAAAAACAAGATAAAGAAAAGGACACGCAGGCCAATAAAAAGAAAATAAAAGCATTAAGAAACACTAAGGCGGAAAAAAAAACAGGAGAAAGAACGGGACCACTAAGGTCTATATAAAAGAGACTTCAGATACAGTATTAGGGGACCACTAAGGTCTATATAAAAGAGACTTCAGATACAGTATTAGGGGACCACTAAGGGCTCTATATAAAGAGACTTCAGATACAGTATTAGGGACCACTAAGGCCTATATAAAAGAGATTCCAGATACAGTATTAGGGGGACCACTAAGGTCTATATAAAAGAGACTTCAGATACAGTATTAGGGGACCACTAAGGTCTATAAAGAGAGACTTCAGATACAGTATTAGGGGACCACTAAGGTCTATATAAAAGAGACTTCAGATACAGTATTAGGGGACCACTAAGGTCTATATAAAAGAGACTTCAGATACAGTATTAGGGGACCACTAAGGCCTATATAAAAGAGACTTCAGATACAGTATTAGGGGACCACTAAGGTCTATATAAAAGCATCCAAAGAGCACCATGTCATGGGACCTTTAATATACAAACACACAGGGGCGCAACTACCCAGTGTCAGAGGGGTATGCAGCAACAATTTTGCAACCAGTGATGGCATTAGATAGGACAACTATTATGCACTAAGGTTGTGCTGCTGTTGAAATTACATTCACATTTTGTATTTTAAATATATGTACTGTATATATATTTATTTTTTTCATATTTATTTATTTATTGAAAATACATCATATAAATGAGTTGCTATCAGTTCTCTTACTTTGTGTCTGAGGGTCCAGGTTCTTTACTGAAGTCTTCAGGAAGATCATTGGACCGGTCACTCTTCATAGACTGACAGCCAGATACTACAGACTCTGCTCCCCATCTCTTGTTCTGGACTCTACAAACACCAAGAGGTTTTTATTCATATTGCTTTCATCCTTGATAAAAAATTGTAAAGCCTATTTTGAAGCTCAAAACAAACACACTTCTGCCAATAATTAGAATTAAAAGTTTATATTAATTCTTTAGATTAGATTACAGTTTTTCTAGGTGACTGACTGCTGTCACAGATTCAAAGAGGAAAATGGAACATATGATTTCTCCTCTCTCTTAAAAAGAGAGAGGAGAACTTTTAAACTTTAGTTAAACAAATAAAATGTATTATACAAGCACAAAATCAACTGAAACATGAGCACAGCAAATCTTGGCAGATGAAACTGAAAATGCGTCAAATAAATGAGTTGGTATCAGTTCTCTTACTTAGTGTCTGAGGGTCCAGGTTCTTTACTGAATTGAAGAATCCTCTCCAAATCACTCATCTTCTGATCTGAAGTCAGTCTGAGAGGTAAAACAGGGACACTGACTGGGAGCTCACAACACAAGAATCAAGACAAGTTTCAACAAGAGACACACACACACACACACACACACACACAACACACACACACACACACACACACACACACACACACACACACACATAGAGAGACACAGTTTACAGTTAAATGAAACCATCCAGAACTCCATTAGTTATCTTTAAATCTGTGTTTTCTGGGTCTACAGCAGGTTTAATGTGTATTATTATATATTATTTATTCAGCCAATCAGCTCTTTGTGTCCAGATGAATCAAACTGTTGAGTTCATTCTAACATTTCTTTCCTCTCCAGTCCACAGGGAGAAAACAGACTCAGAGACTTTGACAGTAAAATAATAAATGTTGGATTACCACTCACCCTGCCTCAGCCTTCAGTTTCCTCCTCCTGTTCTCTTCTCTTCTCACTTCTGTTAATTGTTGTGTGGTTGGTGTTGTATATTCTTCATATTCCTGCTGAATACAAATTGCGCTTTTGGGAAAGAATAAACTGAACTGAACTGAACTGAAATGGAGTCTGAACTTCCTGTTCTCATGTACCTGATCTGCTCCTCCCCCTCTTCATTTACAGGAAATCAGCTGAGTTTATCTAAGTGTGTGTGTGTGTGTGTGTGTGTGTGTGTGTGTGTGTGGTGTGTGTGTGTGTGTGTGTGTGTGTGTGTGTGTGTGTGTGTTTGAGTCTCGGCTCATTGTTGATGTAACAGCTCCACCTGCTGTCCAAAGTAACAAACTACCAGCTGAAGGCTGACTTCACCATCTGGCCTTTCCTCTAAATTCCTGCCACTGGAAGTTACACTGACGAGGAATCTACCTCGGTGGTTGGTGCATACATACTGTACACAAACACATATATTAAACATTATTATGAAATAAACAAAAAATTCAGAAACAAATATAAACTAAATAGTTGTTAAACATGAGAGATAAGAGGCTGACTGGTTGAGTGCTGGATGGGTAAAACATAATATAGTCTATGTGCAGCTGGCAGATGAATAGTGATGATGTGTATAGTGAACATGATTAGGAGTTTATCTTAAAATATATATTCTTAGCTCTGTGACTCCAATGTTCAGAACATGAGAGGCAACAACTGAGGCTGGACTTGGAGAAAAAGTCCTGATTCATTCAGTTCTAGGGCTGCAACTAACCAGTATTTTATTATTCATTCATCTAAGTGTAACGGGTTGTATATAGGTTATGTTAAATTATAATAATATATGTTTAAAACAAACTTTATGATTCAACAGACACAGTGACGCAGTGGAAGAAGAACTCCAAACTATTAATACTACACGGTGAAAATACTCAGTCCATCGTCCTGCTCTGTTAGTAAATGTACTTGATGTAGAAGGAGCAGTGAGAGAGCTGATTCTCTGGAACATTACATCATGTCTTACTGCTGATTAAGACTTTGTGTGTAAACTGTGAATGTGCAGAGTAACACGCTGTCAGATAAATGGAGGACAAGAAGAAGTACAAGCTTTCCTTCTGAGATTAAAGCAAGTATTCAGACATGTTACTGCAGTAAAAGTACTCTAAGCGTGTTGTTAAAGTATCAAACAGCAACTTACAGTTTCTTCAGCAGTCCAAAGAGGTGATGAAGAAGAGGGTCACTCTCCACCTGGAGAGAAATCTCTGACACAGGTGAGCTGTTCCCTGGAATGAGTCCCAGCTCCACCTGTCAGGAAGCAGACAGGAAGGGCTGCAACAGGAGCAGATTTTCACAATAAAATGACATTTAGACTAATGGAGCCAAGACTGAGAATCAATCTCACTTTTCTGTCCTGTCAGGGTTGGTTTTTGTGAAAGACTGAGGTGCAAATATTCGGTGGCGGGGAGTTTAGTGTTTGTCTTTTAAGAAAAGGTTATGTTTTTCAATAACAAAATATGCAATTTTGCATAAAGTTGGACCATTATTATTACCATATGTGTGTCTTAAAAATTGGAAAAGAAGATCAGATAATAAATAAATAACACTCAGAAATCTTAAAGACAAACTTAAAGCTGAAGAAGTTCGACTCCAATCATTAAGAGCTGAGAAAATACTTTCAGTTAGTTTTGACGCTCACATGACTTCATATGAGCCTCTTTCTGACCGGAGGGATTTTTGCAGTTCCTAGAACATAAAATTCCAGTCGTTTACCGACTGGAACAATTTTGGGATTATTAAATTCATCTGAACACAGTTCCTGTAAGTCTTTCAGCTCCTACTTCAGGGCAGGGGCTTTTGTCTTTTCCCTTTTCTGCATCTTTTTAATATTGTATTAACGTCACTGTTTAGCTTGCCTTTTACTTTTGTAAACATGTCTTAAGTTTATCTTTGCACTCTAAAGTTTGCTGTGTTGTGTTTTACTTTGATATAAATAAAATATTTAATAGAAAAGTGGGTTACTACAGTTATTTGTACATGCAAGCATGAAGGTAGGCCTACCTGCTTGATTAAAAAGAGCAGCGGCAGGAGAAAGGCTCGGACCCCCCCATCCTCAAACTCAGCCTTCATTTAGATCTCTATTACACAGCTGTTAAGTTTTCTGACTGCAGCCTCACGGTGGTGACAGACAGACGTAGAAACACCTGGCAAAGGATTTAAAACCTCCTCTGTAGTAGTTCATAATACAACATTTAGATTTATCTTCAACACAAGAATCGTCCACACTTTCTCAGGAAATAAGAAGTGAAATAGAAACATTATATTTAACTTTACAGAGCCAGAAACTAACCCTGAAGAGACCAAAGACTAACGTGTTGTTAAAGTATCAAACAGCAACTTACAGTTTCTTCAAACAGTCCAAAGAGTTGATGAAGAAGAACTCAGGTGAGTTGGTTTTTCTGATGCTCACAGCTCCACCTGTCAGGAAGCAGACTTTCACAATAAGAGCTTTGTTTCTTCTCTCTGTGTGACTGTGGTTGTTGTTGTCAGTGTTTGTTCCTCCTCTGTCCCGTGAACACAACACGTGCTACTTTCCACCCGTCTATGGCGGTTAGCTTTAACTGATCGGCCACGGGAAGTAAAAACTTTATTTTTTGCCACATAATGATGGTTAAAGACACACACACACAAACAGACACAGACACACACACATACACAGATACACACACACACACACACACACACACACACACACACACACACACACACAAACACAGGCACAGACACACACACACACACAGACACATACACACACACACACACAAACACAGGCACAGACACACACAGACACACACAGACACACAAACACAGACACACACACACACACACACACACACACACACACACACACACACACACACACACACACACACACACACACCTCACACACACAGACACACACACACACTCACACACACAGACACACACACACACACCAACCCAGTATCACGCCTAAGCGGACACACACATACACACTCACACACACTCACACACACTCACACACACCAACCCAGTATCACGCCTAAGCGGACACACACATACACACACATACACACTCACACACACTCACACACAGACACTAACACACACAGACACAGACACACACATGCGCGCAAAAAGACTAAAAATTAAACTTTTTTTTACTGCGTTTAGAAATGAGTTCAAACACTTTCATTATGTTTAACAAAAAGGGAATTTACACGGTGCCAGATGATGTTTTAAAGAGTTTAAATTTTAAACGTTACAGACGAGTTAAATCACCTTCAGCTGGAGCTCCACACGGAGAGAAGAAGCTGAGACACACTCTCTGGAAAGTGAAAGTAAACTTTAAACAGGAAACAAGAGGAACCGCCCAGAGAGGAGACACATTACCACATCTAGGAAATAATAAAGGGAACTTCTGACAGTTAACATGTAATAACACATGGAATAGAGTTGTTTTTAAATCTAAAGCATGTTTTGATTATAACAGAGGATGGGGTGTTGAGAGTACACACAGAATTAAGT
Source organism: Perca fluviatilis (assembly GCF_010015445.1). NCBI lineage: Eukaryota > Metazoa > Chordata > Actinopteri > Perciformes > Percidae > Perca > Perca fluviatilis. The sequence continues at coordinate 28,646,688 of NC_053133.1, forward strand.
GTTTATTGGTTAAGTATTACAAAATGAATACATAAAATGTAATTTAAAAAGTGGGGTGAGTGTGTTAGATAAAAACATAGAAATGAAACTAATGAAAAACTCGACTATGTTTAGACACTCACCCTGAGCTGTGGGGAGGGGTGGGGGTGGGGGAATGGCGGTTGCGATGCCGGGTCGCGTGTGTCGGGGGTGTTCTGTCCCTCCCAGATCTCTTGATCTGGTGGGAAGATGTCGGCTTCTTTCAGAGCGTTGAAACGATTATAAAAATTATTATTTCTACATCAATAACTGAGTGTTGCCTTGAACAATTTGTACCTCGAAATAATCATTTTGATAATCTATGAAATAATTAATCCCAATCTCATTTTTATTCATTTCAGACTAAAGTATTATGTTTAAACTATATCTTTTTTTTATATGTCACGGATGTTTTAATCAAAACACTTGCTAATACTAAATAATGTATTAATTTATTACTTGCACTTTCTTTAACCCGCATCTCTCAACGCTGATTGACCACGCACACACACAGGGGCGGGTGTTCTTCATAAGCGTGCGTTCCAATTGGTTTAAAAAGGGACGTTAGCGAAGCATTCGTTCATTTGCACAAACTGACCGACTGAGAAAGATATTTGTCCCCAGGGCCAAACTACAATGTTTCACTAAAGGGAAGAGGAGAGACAGACTTCTCTGATAGTGTGTCTGTCTCTCCTCCTCCTCCACCACTCTCACTACCTCCTATAACAACAGTTATGTACTGACTGTCCACTGGCCCACTGCTTACTGCTTACACTGTTCGCTGGCTATATTAGCCCATATGCACATCCCCTCCCTCCCTCCTTCCCCCAGCACCAGAGGTCTAACTTCTAACTTACAGTTTCTTTCAGTCGCTAACAAGCATTTGTCTAAACAGTTGTCACATTTTCAAAACTCTAAACACAATTAGCACAGCATCAGTCTTTTTTGGCCATACAATTCACATATTTCATGTCTTTTTCACACAATATGCAGTCAGTGAACACATTTCCACAACGCTTCCATTTTCTTAACAGACAAGCTATACCTCCCAACAAAATGATGGATTGTTTGTGTAGTATTTACCAATGTTAACACACAACATCCCATAATAGCAAAAACAATTATCCAAACCTTAGATACAGTATAAAAACATCTGCTTCTGCAATGATATTAGTTCAAAAACAACATATCTCAGCTGGAAAAAAATAAAAAGACAATTGAAAAATTGACACACAGCTGATTCATGTTGGGTAAAGTGGGCCAACCACAGCTGATTCCAGTCTGGCTTAGACTCAGTGGCAGGGGTTATTTCTCTCAATTACTATAAAAGAAGGACTTTGAGGAGTGATGTTTTTGGAAACAGAAAAATACAAACACTGTAATGTCTGGACGAGGAAGAGGAAGAGGAAGAGCAAGGGGCCCAGGGAGAAGAGCAGGCCCAGTGAGAGATGGAGGGAGAGGTGCAGAAGCAGTGAGAGATGCAGAAGGAGGTGCAGGAGCAGTGAGAGGACAGTAGATGAGGAGCAGATAGAGGATAGCGGACAGCAAAGGGGGAGGAGCTGAGGAGGCAGCGGGGAGGAGGAGCAAGGGGACGCCAGAGAAGGAAACGGACAGGAGAGGAGCGGTGAGAGGAGCAGGGAGAGGAGAGCAAGGAGAGAGCAGTTAGAGGGACGGTTAGAGGGGGCGAAGCAGGAGAGGTAGGGAGCAGTGGGAGGAGCAGTGGGAGAGGTAGGGCGGGAGCAGTGGGAGGAGTGAGGAGAGTGAGGGGACGGAAGCGGAGGACAGCAGAGGAGCAGGAGGAGCAGTGGGAGGAGCAGTGAGAGGAGTGAAAGGAGAGGATGGGAGGAGCAGTGAGGAGCATGGAGGAGGCAGTGAGAGGAGCAGTGGAGGAGGACAGTGGAGGAGCAGTGGAGGAGCAGTGAGGAGCAGGAGAGGAGCAGAGGGAGGGAGGAGGAGAGGAGGAGGGAGGGAGCAGGGAGGAGTGAGGGTGATGAGAGGAGGCGCGGGCGGAAGAGCAGGTACAGGGAAGGAAGGAATGGTGGATGGATGGACTATCACTGACCATGTGATCAACCACGCTCTTTCATAAAGAGAGGCTGGTGAAAGAGGGCAACACAAGCTGAGGAGGTAACGATTGCCTCCATTATATGGAGGCAATCTTTCAACAAACCAACATTGGATTGTTTCTATTCTCACTTGACATGTCAATAAGGTCATACAGTAATGCATATGTTGAATTTCTTTTGTCCCTCTCTAAAAGAATGCAACGTCTTCCACCCTCTGGGGAAGAGGAAAGCTCCTCAATAATGACCAAGAGCTTGCCATTGTAGAAATGGTTGTTGCAAATAATGCAATAAAACTGAGTGAAATTCAAGCTGGAATTGTGAAGGACCATGAGATATTTAACAAATACGAAGCATCAGCCTCCCAACCATTACGCCGGACATTGTCAAAACAGAGTGTGGATGAAGCAGCTCAGAGTCAAGGAGCGTACGAAGACAATATGTCCAGGTATAGTGTATATTCAACTCAATGTCCAGTTCTATAAGATAGTAGATAACCTACACAGTAATAGGTTACAGTACAGTATGATATACAATAATGACATGATATACATAAACTTTGTTTCAGAGAGTTGTGGAATTGGAGGCCAACCAGGCCCCTTCATGAATTCATTTCCATAGATGAGGCAGGATTCAATCTGTCCAAAAAGTGCCGACGTGGACAAAATATAATTGGAAAGAGGGCCACAGTTGATGTGCCAGGACAGAGAGGGGCAAACATTACCATGTGTGCAGCAATGGCAAATGCAGGGATTACTCCTTCCCAAATGTCAGGATGGACCCTATAATCACCGAGCCGCCTCGGCTTCCTCAGTGATCTCCACCAGCCTGGTACCAGAGCAGGATCAGGAGGGTGGAAAACATGAGGACCTTTGTCATTTCCTGGGACAATGTTGCTTTCCACCATTCGCGTAGCAATAACAACATGGTTTGAAGACCACCCAAGACTGGTAAGTCTCTTCCTTCCACCCTATTCACCTTTCCTCAACCCCATAGAGGAGTTCTTTCTCGCATGGAGGTGGAAGGCTTTATGACCAGATGTCCCTCCTTGAAGCCATGGATGCTGGATGCAGGGATATCACAGGTCATGATTGCCAAGGGTGGATCCGCATGCCAAGAGGTTTTATCCCAGGTGCACGCCTTGGATGATATCAGATGTGATGTTGATGAAAACATGTGGCCTAACCCCTGAAGATCGCAGGGATTTTTTGTTCCCCTTTTTTATCTGGGCTTTTTGCTGGTTCTTTTTTTACAGAATGCTCTTGTGTTTCATGGATATTTTGTCCACTGTAAGCATTAAAGTAAAACTGTTTCTGTTCTATTACTGTATACTGTGTTTCTACTGTAACTTCCTTTAGTAAACAGTAAGGAAAAAAACTGATTTGCTTTTACTGAAATGTGTTTGAATGTGAACATTATTGTACATGTGGACACACAGTTCCCAACCAAGACATTTAGTGTAAAAGGTGGATTGCATGTTTTGCATGCAAATACCTGGAAACATAAATCTATGCAGTTTTAATAATGTCAACAATAGCCAGTATTTTGAAACCTGGTGTACTTTGATTGACTGCATGTACCTTGTGAAGTGAAAACAAGTGTTACTCTTTGACAGAATAATTTCATTTGGAGTCAGATTTCCAGTGTTTTTGGTAAAGTCAGTGTGTGCAGAGAAACATGTGTTCTCTCTTGAAATTAAGAGTTAGTATATATTTAACAAAAATGTGTTTTTGAGAAGAAAATTATCCATTTGGCCAGTTGTGTTTTGTAGGTGTCAGTCTGTGTTAAGAGTTTAGAAAAAAGAATCCGAAGAATGGGTAAGCTCTTGTTAGCGATTGAAAAAAACTGTAAATGGAATAAATAGAGACGTGGAAGACTGGACAGGGTTTTGGATATTAATAAGGGACTCATGTATCTCCATAAATACCTTTATTTGTCTGTTACATCCACGTGTGAATGGTTTAATGCGTCGTTTAGTAATGTGGATTAATCAACAGTGTTTTCCAAAGTTCCATATTGCCATGCACCTTAGCTCCATATAGGCCGACTGATAGGCCTATCTATGGGAGTCATGCAGGTTTATGAACAATATTTTCCCTTTAATCTAGGTTACTTCCATCTGTCCATTCTCTGGTCTGACAAGGATGCCTCGTCTTTGCTAACCCGTCCCTCCCTGCCCTCTAACCTGATTTCTCTTTTAATTTGATTTAGTTTAATATGGCTTTTCAAATAACTGCTTTGTTCACCTGTCTATCATATAAGTTACAGAGGGGAGACAGAAAATATCTGTCTGTTTTTCACCTGATATTATGTGTATCCCCTCCCCTAACAAGAAAAGGCTCTGTCCTGTCATCATGTGTGTTATTTCCAGAGTTTACCAGGTCACAATAAACAACCTGACATTATATGGAGATGTCTGCTGTTTGATAGCAAAAGGTCCAGATGACAGGACAGACCCTTTGCATGTTAGTGGAGGGGATCCACATTATATCAGGTGAAAAAGGGCCTGATATGTTCTGGATCCCCTCTAGAACCTTTGCTAGAAAACAGGAGCTGGTGGGGGCCCCTGGCAGACCCCGAGCAGCCGGACAAGTGGGTGACTGTCTGAGGGAAGAGTAGCGCTAGTTCTAGACCAGGGAGAGACCTGACACGCTTCCTGTGTGTAGCTGTGTGTTCCTGTGTGTAGCTGTGTGTGTTCCCGTGTGGAGCTGTGTGTAGAAAATGTACTGTGTTCTATACCTGTTTCTGTCTGAGGAACAAACTCTCTCAGCTCTGGCAACACAGAAGCTTAACGTTTACAACGCCCTGACAACACTAATGGAATGACTTTTAGCTAAGTAATTAGACATAACGCCCATTTAGGAGACAGGAAGTGAGGAGTGTTTCATACTGTTGGTGATGTGACAGAAAATCTTTGATATACCGTGCGTTCAAGGACATTAGAAAACCATTTTTCCCAGTGAAAACGTCATAATTCAGAGAATCAGGAGGGAAACTGGGGCTAGATTTAGCTAACAGAGTTTCCCAGGTGGTGACGCGTTGTTGACAGCTGATGTTTGATGGAGGCAATTTTGGTTCACTGAAAATATTTCAATGACAATAAACTGTTTATTGTGGACAAACGCCTCCGCCAAGAAACATACACAGACATAACATCTTCAAATTATTCATAAATAGGCCCATTTATAAACCTTATACACGTCCTTTCCCGTTGGTTGTCCTGCAGATAACACAAACTAACACCTGTCCATGTGCTGTTTGGATGCTCGCATAAGAAAACAGCAACAATCTTTGTTATTGTGGTCTCCATGGTTACACACGCCCAACAGTTGGTGGCAGTCATGCAACAAGTTGTTAAGCCAAACGCCAATATAGCAGAAGAAGAAGAAGACGCATCCCGACCATGTGAACGCTGGCAGTCGGATAAACAACGTAACCACGGGGACGGTCCCTGTTATTCCCAGGAGGCATGAACGCAGTAAGAGCTCCAGTTGTGGTATGAAGGTGTAAACATGATCAGTGACCAGCAGAGTTCTCCTCCAGCACCTCCTGAGCATCCACTTCCTCACCTCCTCCATCCTCAATCACAAAAAATTCAAACATCACAAAAAACAAATCCTGCTAAACGAGCAAATAATCTTCATTTCTACATGTTCCTGCATCATTACCACCTTGAGATCAGAGACAGACTGCTGTATCTGCTGATACTTTCATATTTTAACGGGACGCTACCTGTGCAGAGGAGTTAGTCGGGACGCCGGGTGACTCTGACGTCCCTGAAGGTGGCACCGCTGTCGTAGGAGCTGCATCAAATCAGTCAACACCTGAAGAATACATGACATCTGGATATTTAAGAGAAAATAGATCAAAACAATCTGCAGGTTTTAAAACTTTGCACCACAAACAGATTTCATCTTCAGTTCATGGAGATGAATAAAGTCCAACGTTGACCAATAAAGATGTGATAGCGATGCTTTTGTTGTTCAGCTGTAATACAGTATCGTTGACAGCTTTGTCACTCCACATCAGAATGGGACTGTTGGTATGGGGGGGGGGGCCCTCTTGTTGAACTGTGCATGCTACGGTAGTTACCTGTTCAAAAGGAAAGCTAACAAGTGGTTTCAAAATGGTCCAATGGGACGGAGAAGGGAAGAAAAGAAGTGCTTCCCTTCTTGTTTGATGGTGTTCTGCTAGCAGGGAGGAGGAGTTCTCTTTTTCTAACAGCTCTGGATGGAAACCAGAAGACAAGAGAAGGGATTTTTAAACCAGCTAGGGTTGGCTACCGTTCACATCATCACAGAGAGCAACCGGCTACTGATACAGAGAGCTGAAATTCTCTCCCTCTTTTATTTCAGTTGGTAAAATAATTCCAATCCTATTTCTTCTATTTACTTGGAACATTGTCATTTATTTAGACATTAACATTTTGACACACCACACAAAATAAAGCCCCTCCCATACAACCTATTAAATCAATTATTAATTAACTGCACTCTTTAACTGTTACTCTTGTTGTTGTATCTTATTCTCTATTAGCTTTTTAACTCTTTTTAATTGCTCTTTAATTTAGTTTGATGTAAAGCACTGTGAATTGCCTTGTTGCTGAAATGTGCCATAGAAATAAAGTTACCTTTCAACCCTAGCCTGGTAACAACAACAACTCAAACTAACTCAAGGGAATCCAAAAGGAAGAAAATCTACCTTTTTTCAAATGGTTCTCCTTCTTTGATGACTTTTCATTTTTTCATGACTCATGGGGAGGCAAACGAGAACATAAAAAAAAAATCCCTCTGTGCCGTGAATGGGAGTGAACAGGCTCTCTGTAGACGGCTCTGGTACAGTCTTTCTAAACTAGGTTTTAATAAACTGTCTGTACACTTCCAAAGTTCTCAATGCTTGGGTTCCATGTAGGGACCCTCATTCTGCTACCGTTGAAGTGTGCTGCTACTTTGAGCCTCGTTGGTGCTGAGAATAGAGATTTATTGTGACTTTACCGTGCCCCGACGACTAGCGTTAGAATGGCATCAGAAACTGTGACCACAGAGGCTGCTGCACATACCTGCAGTCTGCCCGTGCGTGGGAGACAATGGAGAATGAAGAATAGCCTCTACGCTAGCGGTGTAAGCATGAATCATTACATCCGCGGGTCCTACCTGGAGGGAGGGAGGAGGAGGGAGGGAGGGAGGAGGAGGAGGAGGGAGGAGGGAGGAGGGAGGGAGGAGGGATTTCATTGGCTGCTCCAGCCGCCCTGCTCCATCTCTCACGTTCCCCTTCTCTCTCCTTATTCTGATTGGAGATGGTCTGTCTCTCTCCGTCTCCTCAGCTTCTTTCTCTGCCTTGCCTGCTCCAAGCTTCCTGCCTCACCACCTCTTCTTTTTTTTGGAGGCCGGCATCATTATCATCCCCTCTCCTACTTAACATCATTATATCATCATCTCCTACTTTGGGCTCATTATATCATCATCTCCTCATATTCTCATCATCATCATCTCTTTGTCATTATGTCATCATCTCGTTTCATCATTATATACATCGCATCTTCCCCTGCTGGCATCCATTTATGTCATCATCATCACTGCTGTCATTGTCATCATCTTTTCCCTCTCCCTCCTGTCTCCCCTCTCCCTCCCCTGTCCTCCCCTGCCCCCTCCTCCTCCCCTCCCTCTCCCTCCCCCCTGTCTCCCCTCCTTCCCTCTCTCCCTCCCCCCTCTGTCTCCCCTCCCTCCCTCTGTCTCCCTCCCCTCTCTCCTCCCTCTCCCCTCCCCCCCTTCCTCCCTCCCCCTCTCCTCCCCTCCCTCCTCCCCTCCCCCCCTGTCTCCCTCCTCTGTCCTCCCCCTCTCCCCTCTGTCCTCCCCCCTCTGTCCCTCTGTCCCTCCCTCCCTCTGTCCTCCCTCCCTCTCCCCTCTTCTCTCTCCCTCCCTCTCCCTCCCTCCCTCCCTCTCCCCTCTCCCCCCTCCTCTCTCTCCCCTCCCTCCTTCCCCTCCCTCCCCTCCCTCTCCCCCTCCCTCCTCTGTCCCTCTCCCTCCTGTCTCCCCTCCCTCCCTCTGTCCTCCCTGTCCCTCCCCCCCCTCCTCTCCTCCCTCGTCCCCCTCTGTCTCCCTCCCTCTCCCTCTCCTCCCTCCCTCTGTCTCTTCTCCCCTCCCTCCCCCCTCTGTCTCCTCCCTCTCTCCCTCTCCCCTCCTGTCTCCCCTCCCTCCCCCCCTCTCCCTCTCCCCCCTGTCCCTCCCTCCTCTGTCTCTCTCCTCCCTCTGTCCCTCCTCCCCCCTCTGTCCCTCCCTCTCCCCCCTCTGTCCTCTCTCTCCCTCCCTCCCTCTCTCCTCCCTCCTCCCCTCTCTTCCCCTCTCCTCCCTCCTCTCTCCTCCCCTCTGTCCTCTCCCCCCTCTGTCCTCCTCTCCCTCCCCTCTGTCTCCCTCCCTCTCTCCCTCCCTCCTCCTCCCCTCTGTCTCCCCTCCCTCTCCCTGTCTCCCTCCTCCCTCTGTCTCCCTCCCTCTCCCCTCCTCCCTCCCTCTGTCTCCCTCCCTCTCCCCTCTGTCCTCCCTCCCCCTCCTCCCTCCCTCCCCCCTCCTCCCCTCTGTCCTCCTTCCTCCCTCCTCTGTCCCTCTCCCCCTCCCTCTCCCTCCTCTCTGTCCCCTCTCCCCCTCTGTCTCCCCTCCCTCTGTCCTCCCTCCCCCTCTGTCTCCCTCCCTCCCCTCTGTCTCCCTCTGTCCCTCCCCTCTGTCCCTCCCTCCCCCTTCTCCCCCGTCTCCCCCTCCCCTCTGTCCCCCCTCTGTCCCCCTCCCTCTGTCCCTCTCCCCCCCTCTGTCCCTCTCCGTCCCTCTCTCCCCTCTGTCCTCCCTCCCTCTCTGTCCTCTCCCACCTCTGTCTCCCCTCCTCCCTCTGTCCCTCTCCCTCTGTCCCCCCTCCCTCTGTCCCTCTCCCCCTCTGTCCCTTCCTCCCTCTCCCCCCCCTCTCCCCTCCCCTCTCTCTCTCCTCTCCTCCGTCCCTCTCCCCCTCTGTCTCCCTCCCCCTCCCCCCCTCCTCCCTCTCCCCTCTCTTGTCCCCCCCCTCCCTCCTCTCTCCCCCTCCCTCCCTCCTCCCTCCCCCTCCCTCTGTTCTCCCTCCTCTGTCCCTCCCCTGTCCCCTCCCCTTGTTCCTCCCCCTCTGTCTCCCTCCCTCTGTCCTCCTCCCCCTGTCCTCCCCCTCTTCTCCCCCTCCTGTCTCTCTCTCCCTCTCTCCCTCTCTCCCTCTCTCTCCCTCTCTCATTAACATTAACTTCCACTCCTCCCTTTTCAGCCAAAGTGTAGAACAGTTTGTTTGTGGAAATAATCAGCCTTCTCCTACCGATGCTGTCGGTGCTCTGGTCCTAATAAATCAACTAAAATAATTAAAGTTGTATTGGTCTCTGACTAGTCTGGTATATATAGCTAGTCTATATCCTCGACCTTCTACTTCCAGGGATTGCTGCCGCCTTATGTCCTTTTTTTCGACCGGATGTCCGTCTCCTTCCTCTGTCTCTGTGTTGGCGTTCTAACCTCCGGCTGATTTGTGAGGACTATGGGTAACTGCTCCTCAGATCTCTGCAGGGTAAATCCAGACAGCTAGCTAGACTATCTGTCCAATCTGAGTTTTCTGTTGCACGACTACAACTACTTTTGAACGTCCACATGTTCCACCAAAACCAGTTCCTTCCTGAGACTATTTAGCAGAGGCACCGTGGCTCCGTCCGGAGCTTAGCACCGCCCAGGATGATTGTGATTGGTTTAAAGAAATGTGGACTAGCCAGACCTTCTTCCACAGCCCTGTGGAGGAAGGTCTGGCTATAAGAGACTATGGTGACACTAAACTGCAGACATAAGGCTGATATTTATCAGGTGAAATCCCCTTCACAACTGATGACATTAAAACTGGTTCAAATTAAGTTTTTAGAGTCATCTCAAATTTTAAAAGTAAGAAAATAAGATTCAAACATTTGAAGATGCCATCTGTATGTCACATTTACAGTTTACACTTAACACTGTTAGCAGTTAAGTTTCTGAGTTCAGCCACGAGGTTTACCAGTTTTAAGTAAACGCAACATTTATTCCCGTCTGTTTGGTTTCTATGACAACAGCCGTGACCATAGAGCTAGTTTGTGTCTTTCAGCTCATAGCTTTAGCAGCAGACTGTTGGACGTCCCGCTGTAGGAATCCTCTACAGTGACATACAGACACACTTTACACCGTTTAACTCTCAGCGTTTTAACCGTGTTTAATCCAGTTATTACTGTAGCTAACGCTAGGCTAACGTTACTCGCTGCCAAGTGTAACGTGTTGACATGCGGCGATGCTTCTGTTCCTCTAACGTCTGTTTCGGAGCATCAGAGAGCAGCACAGATATTTAGGAGGCTCCGTAATGAGGCACCGAAACCAGATTTTAACATGCAGCGTTAGTGTGAACAGGAAGTGGCGTTGCCTGGATCTTTTCACGGCAAACACGCTTGTGGAAAGCGGTCGCACAACAGCTGAAATAATGTGTTGAGCAAGAACGTAGTGTTTAAACTTTAAGGAGACTTCCAAATAAAATACTGGCGTCTTTAGAAATAAGATTTTCCAGTTTTGAAAGTTTAGATTTGTTTTTATATATTAAAAAAACACAAATATTGATTATATTATTAATATTATTGCCAAAGGGGACAACTGACTCAATCTGGTTGCCAAGGGCAACCATTACACACACACACACACACACACACACTAAGTGAAACAAATCAGCCGCAAACATTATTGTAAATAGAACAAGAAGAACTTTGTGGCGTCTCTGACTTGAATCAGTGTTGCCAACTTAGCGACTTTGTCTCTAGATTTAGTGACTTTTCAGACCCCCTTAGAGACTTTTTTTCACATAAGCGACTAGCGACAAATCTGGCGAAAAGTCGCCAGATTTGTCCAGCGAGCACGCGAGGTATTTCTCCCCTATGGCCGCCAAAACATTCACCTCTCTTCTGTTCTGTGACTGAGGAGCAGAGGAGCAGCCCCCCCCCTCTGTGCTCTCTCCACAGTGTGCACATGCAGGTAGGAAGGGGAGAAGGGACAGGGGTCGGTGAGGTAGTAGGACGAGACGGCGGGAGCAGCGCGGCGCCGCTGAGCCAGCCTTCTTTGAGAATTATTTATCAATCTTTCTCCCTCCCTTTGTAGAATTTCTTTTTTTACTTCAAAGACAGGCTACCTAAGTAATAATTATAAGATCAAATAAATTCCTGTATTGAATTTGTGATTATTTGGCTAAAGATTTCTATTTTTTTCTATCTACCTTTCTGACACAACCACTAAGCTGTATGCAAATGATTGTGTAATGACGTCACAAATATGCAAATGAGCGTATGACGTCATCTAGCGACTTTTAGGACAGCCAATAGCGACTTTCCTTACTGAGGAGTTGGCAACACTGACTTGAATTAGTTCACCAGTTTGATATCTGATGAACTTTTAAAGCCAACATTTCCTGTGATCTGCTGTCATGGTTGGTCACTCTGAACTCAACTAAGGATGTTAAATATCTCTGTAAGTTAGTTAGCATGGCCTTATGAATGATGACAGGTATGATGAGGTCTTTTAGGACCTTTACTAAGGACAGAGGGAGTCGGATGCTGTACAGGTTGGAAAGCCTCTTGAGCTAAATCTGTCATCTGTGATATTGGGCTGTATAAATAAAATGGACTTGACTATGAATGGAGGGAAAGTCAGATTTGAACTGTTAGATTAGTTTCTATGATTAGTGTCCATGTGAGGATAGTGGTGTTTTCTAGAGCTGTACAGTAAGTGAACTAATTAAAGAGCAGATGTGTTCAGAAGACTCATCTCTACCTGAAACATTAGGATGGTAGTGAAGATAAGCTACGCTTCATTCACAAGACAATGAAACATGTTGATTTATAATAAACTTTAATAAGATGATCCTGTTTAACCTGTCAATATTACAGCTTACTGTGTGTAATTATTGTAAATGTATTGCATTTAATAAACACGTCTAATTCATGTCAATGCAGCAGAGTAATGTTGAGTTGTTTAATATAACTGAATAACACTAAATAATTCACTCCAAAGTCTTTATTGAAGTAGCAGCATGTTGTCATTAATATTAATTAGAGCTGTTTTTCACTTTTTGTATTTTACAGTTTTTATCCTGATCCTGTTGTGTTCAGGTGTTTCTGTTTTCTAAACCTTCTTCAGCTCTGAAAAGATTATTAAACATTGAATGATTTCAAGCAGGAACATTGTCTTCTAAAGTTACATCATTTATTCTTTATTCAGATTGTGGAGCTGCGGTTTGTCAGAGATCAGCTGTGCTGCTCTGGCCTCAGCTCTGAAGTCCAACCCCTCCCATCTGAAAGAGCTGGACCTGAGGGGCAACTACAACCTGAAGGAGTCAGACGTGAAGCAGCTGTGTGATCTGAAGGAGAGTCCAGACTGTAGACTGGAGACTCTGAGGTCAGTAGAGGGTTGGAGTCAGTCCATGCTGGTTTCAGCAGTATCAAACTAAACCCAGTTAGTATCAAAGCTAAGATCCAGTATTTTCTGTAAACCTCCAACCTCGTCAGTGAAGCTGTGAGAGGAGAGAGAGAACAGTCAGCCAATCAGAGACTGTTCTCTCTGAACCCAACAGCAGTAAATCATCATTAAAGTGAGCAGTGAACGTCTCTCTGTTTCTGCAGTAATGATGCGTTCAGGACTCTCAGCAGTTTATTTCCACTGTGTACTTCAGTGAAATCTGCAGAGTCAACAGACTTGATGGCCAAAGTCTCTGCAGGTCTGTGAGCTTCACTCCAACACGTTAACATGAGAGCTGAAAGGAAGCAGGCTGCTCTACACAGCCGCTCCACTTGGTGTCTGAACAGGACTGAAGTCTCTGCTGCTCTTTATACTGGATGCTGTTAACTTGTTCAACATCAACACAGTTCTAATGTTTGCAACTTACCCAATTACCCTAGTGGGGATTGTTTTGTGTCTCTTACACATAAAATAACAATAACAACATAACAAGTGTAATGTTTTCTGTTTAGAAATATTAATAAATAAATAGTCAGTGATGTTGAATAGCCTGTAGGCCTACAGTAGTGTAACAGACCGTCCCTACAGTTCAGCAGACATGTGAACAGCTGATTCATTGTAAATGTAACCATCATAGTGTGAAATCCAGTTGAACTGATGCTGTTAGGTGAACGGGGCTCAGCAGAGAGGTGGAGAGAGACCACGTCTCTGCAGCTTATTCAGGGAGTCAGGTCAACGCTGCTAAAGACCTCCAAACTTAGAGTTTCATGTGTAGGCTCCTCCCATATGGCTCGCATCAGGTGGTAACATCAACTGTACCAAAACATGGAAAAAAGGACTTAACGCGACATACGAGACGCTTTTATTTTTACAGGATATGAAACTGTCTTAATTTAATACTGATAGACGGCAGCGCAGCCCACCGCGCAGACAGACAGCAGTCAGAGCTCCAGCAGACGGAAAGCTCAGTGGTTAGCACTTCTGCCTCACAGGGTGGCTGAAAATCAGACGTTTTGGAGCTCGTGATATTTCTTTGGCGCCGGCTAAAACCTCTTTATAGGGCGCCAAAACTTTCTCTATGCAGTAAAACCCTGAATAATAACTTCACTTCTGGGGGGAAAAGATCGATGTGGGAAAAATTAACTTCTTCTTCTGTGTGTTAATTAGAGGATCACAAACCAAGTTTAAGGCTCAAACCACCACCTCCATTACTGTATTGGAGGGTGTAGAATAATTAATGGTGTTAATTAATCTGAACAGAGGAGTATTCACAGTCGGGTCTGTTGTGTTTGAGAGAAAGAGAGAGAGAAGGAAAGAGAGGAGAGAGAGAGAGAGGTAGAGGGAGAAGGAGAGAAGGAGGGAGACAGAAGGAGAGATACATTAGCCTAGCAGCTAGCTCATAGCTTAATCCCGTTAACCACCATACTGTTGTGATACGTTACTTCTTCACCACGGTATGAAAACTACATACAGTCACAGCCCTATTTATCTCTTCTGTTGTCTTCTTCTCTCATCAGATGGACGTCGTGGTAACCGAGTGATCAGAAGGAGAAACTTTTTTCCAAGTCCCGAAAATAAATTGGAGACGGCAACCCAGACCGGAGGGACCAGATGGACAGTTATCCACTGAGTAAGTAAACTAGCTAGCTAGACAAGTTATGTTTACATTGGTGCGATTATTTCAGATATATTGTGCAAATTGCTTTTGATTTTAGTTGGCATCGCCAGCTGTAAGTCATGACTGGTTTCCCGAAGTACGAGGCTCTGTTGCAGCATGGCTCTCTCTCTCGTAGCCCTTTCACGGAGCTCCCACAGCTCTTCGTCTGTACACTTACAAAGTTCTCAATGCTTCGGTTAACATGTAGGGACCCTCATTATGCTACCGTTGAAGTTTGGTGATATTTTGAGCCTTTTTTGTGGTACGAATAGCGATATGTTTTTACTTTCCCTGTGCCCCGAATACTAGGTTAACCAGTGGTCCGCGCTAGCTTCGTTGAAGCTCCAAACGCAATCAATTAGCATGAAAACATGTCCCAGAGAACGACAGAGTGGGGACCAGTGTTGCCAGATCTCGCGAGAAAAATAAGCAACCAGGCCTGTGAAAACAAGCCCAAAACAAGCGACTTTTTCTACGGAGCCCCCCTAGGTTCCGGGAAAAGAAAAATAAATAAACTGTGTGCACGGTTTTACAATCCGTGGGTACAGATTGAGATTGTCAATTTTACATCCATGTGGACACATTGGTAAACTGTCCGCAGTTTAGCAAAACTGTACACACGGTAGTTTATTTATTTTTCTCCCCCCTGAGCTTCAGGACAATGACTACAATAGGGAGTTAAACCTCCTTTTAACATTATTTAACATCAGAAAACTGATGGGATATCAAATATAGGTTATAAGGATATCAAATATAGATAGATTATATACACAGTAACCTCTGATAATTAAAATTTGCACACACAAATAAATATATATATATATAGCATATACAACATGAGAAACATCACATTCATAGCCTTAATTATTACAAGCTACTTCCAAAAACGCATTCACAACGAATCAGTACAATTGCAAGAAAGGCGAAAAAGAAAGTTGATCTGTATATAGGCCTTAATCGCCTCACAGTGATTGCTAACATCAAAGCAACATTTTGTTTTGGGTTGATCTGAAACAATAATAGGCCTATAATTTCCTCGCGTCTATACTGTAGCCTCCCTTCGGCGTATCTTAGAAAAATACCCGACATATCTGTTGTGATTTCTCTATCAACACTTTTTAGGCTATAGTTATGTACATTATGTAGCCTATATTAGTTTTGGAAGTAGCTTGTAATAATTAAGGCTATGAATGTGATGTTTCTCATGTTGTATATGCTGGTGTTTTATTTTGTCCACAAGGGGCGCACTGGGTTAAACCCAAAGATAAACTCATATCACTAAAGATGAATAAGCTCATTAAAAAATATCAATAACTACTTTGCTGTGTCGGAGTTAGATTTCAGAACAACTTTACATCTGTTTGGATGGAATGATTTGATTAGAGACACATTACAATGCTTGGTTAATTCGCAGCCAAACTCAAGTAGGTTAACACTGTATTACAAGCCATTGTTTTACAAATTCTGAGTTATATATATTACTATATCCCATACATACCATATAGGTTCCAGTGTTTCTCAACGGGGGCGGTACCGCCCCCCAGGGGGCGTTCAGAAGATGATGGGGGGCGTTGGAAGCAATATTTTGGAAAGGGGGGCGTTGAGGTGCCGTTGAGGGGCGTTTGTTTGAAAGCTAGTTTAAACCAAAGATTCACAATAACAATACATGTTTACACTTAAAAACTACTAAAGAATAAGTAGTCTGCAACATTAAAAGCTGCCAGTTTACAGCACTGCGACTGGACCAGACGGGTATCTTCTCTGTGCTTCTGTCAGCTTTGTTTGGTGCAGCTCCGTGCTGCCTTCATGGAAACGGGCCGTCAGAGTATTGTCTTAAATGAGCTCTGTAGCTACTACGTGAAGCTGCGTTCAGATAAAGAAAAAAGCAATGCGTCGCGACGTCCTGTTGTATTCTTTACCCCCACCCCAATGTAGCACACCACAGTAACAGTTTTTCGATCAGATGGTTTATTAAACACAACGTTTCCTACTGTACCTGAATGCAGCTTCATTTCACGGAGAAAGAGAGAAAGAAAAAGACGTTGCGAGAGATATCGACTGTGCTTTGTTGTTTGGCAAACAGTCAGCTGTTCCATAAACTTGGCGGGCAGTTCAGGGCCTTTGTTTGGTGTTTTAAAACTTTCTTATGGAAGCGATAAGGAAGTGATATCACTGTTTCCCGTATGCGGGACTCTCACACCTCCACAAAACACAGAGTGATGTGGGGCGCGTTTTTCTGCTATTTACTCCCAAGACAGGCGATAGCAAACATAGCTAGACTCTTCTAAGCATTAAAAACGCCTCTCACTAACTTTCAAAGGTTGTAAACTTATGTCCATTCGGCAGTAGGTGTCGTTCTTCAAGTCGTTTGTCATCACCAAAATACGTGTTGTGTGTGTGTGTGTGTGTGTGTGTGTGTGTGTGTGTGTGTGTGTGTGTGTGTGTGTGTGTGTGTGTGTGTGTGTGTGTGTGTGTGTGTGTGTGTGTGTGTGTGTGTGTGTGTGTGTGTGTGTGTGTGTGTGTGTGATCCTTCTGCGCTTTTACCCTTGATAAGTGCCAGCTTGTTTTCCGTTGCACGTTCGATTTTAGATTTGAATGAAAAATAGATTTGAATGTTAAATTGCTAGCTGTTTCTGATTGGCTACTGTTAGTGTTTGTAATAATAATAACAATAATAATAATAAGCATAATACATTTTATTTAAAGCTAATTTCATGACACCCAAGGTCACTTCAAATTATAGTCCTCTTCTAAAGGTGCTGAGGTTCACACCATGCAGAAGCTCTTTTGATAATACCTATTTATAGTTTGAATGTTACATATCTAGTCGTTCTGATTGGCTGCTGTTATTTAATTTGAATGTCAAATGGTTGCATTTGACATTTAAAAAAACCTGTAAATATATATAATTTCTATTCATGTGTTGATTGTCATTCAATGATTTGATTTTTTTATTATTTTTGATAACAATAGTAACAACAATAATAGGCCTATATTAGGGCGTAATCATTAATATTCGGGGCATTTAGCCTACATAATATTTGATGGGGGGCGTTAGGGACCTGGATAATGGATAGGGGGGCGCTGGCACAAAAAAGGTTGAGAACCACTGACTTAGACAAACATTTTCGCGACAGTAGATCTGGGAAACGATTTGAAAATCGGCAGGAATATGTTTTTGATTGTGTGACGAATCTGGTGACACAGGCGGACCACATCGGCAGCTGTTAGGTAAACACAACATACGGAAACCAGTTGGTGTGGAAACCAGTAGGGCTCTAACCATAGACAGTATATAATGGACCAATAGACCCCGTTGCTCTGGACGGAGACCAGTGAAGGCTATTAGAAGCACTTTTCCGGTGATCTCTTCCCTTACTGAGCAGCCTCCAACTGACAGAGACAACGTAGATGTGACGTGAGCAACGTGTCTGAAAGTGTGAAGTCTTCTGGTAGCTGTGCCGAGAGAAATCTCAATCATTCCCAATCTTACAGAGACGGAGAGTGTAGGTATATGTAAGGAGATAACATAAGCACAGGCTAATTACTGATCACTAACATGCTAGTTAACATTAGTCATTAAACCTAAACAGATAATGGAAGTCCAAACTGCCTGTGAGCTTCTCCTGTACTATACGGTAATTCCTCTACTGTGTGACAGTAAGTCTCGCGGGTTATGACCCATCGTTAGCCTATTGTTATAAAAGCGTCTGCTACGGAGCCATAACGTGGGGTACAAGGTAACGGAGCCTTTATACCATTGTCCGTGTTTCTTTAGAATTAAACAACGGACAAATAGAGAGTTTTTAAACGCTTCAGATGTGTAAAGTTATTCGCAGTCAAGGACGTAAAAAAAAATGGCGGTCAGTGAAATGCTAACAAGAGGTGATGCCTTTGTAGCAACAAAATGGCGCCATCGAGGTTCGCGTTCTGAAGCGAAGCTTACCCCTTGGCTATAACTCCGGATCGCGGTACAACCAATACACGTCACTACCCCAGAATGCATTGCGACGTAAATAACCACGGCGGCCTACGAGGGAACATATTTTCTGCATTTTTTAACAAAAAACAAAACATTTGGAGTGTTTTTGTACCACCTTTTTATAGCTGACGCCCACGTTAATCTTATAAGGCCAACATGTCGTACTAGTCAGGGTTCCTTTTAAAGATCTATAAGTTCTCTCCACAATATATTGTTCTTGAAGGTGAAGAACAAACATCCATGGACAGTAGTTGTTCTGCCCCTGTTTCTGTGTGTGTGGCGCAACCTAGCCTGCTACATTAGCTCGGCAGATAGCTAACAGTTTCAACAAGTTTCAAGACAAAGAATGAAGCTTGTGTATCCTTTCCAAACTTTACTCAGCAACCATTGTAAATCTACAACGAGCAAATACATCTCAGTATTTCATTCGGTTCAAGTACAATATTGATATATTATCTGTTAAAAACGTATAGGAACAAATGCGTTAGCTTAATGCTAACTTCTATGGGAAATTCCATTACGATGCTAGCGTTTAGCCTATACGATCCAAATACACATTTAGAATGGACTTGAATTCATTAACAAAGGATATCATTACTAGTAATCTTAATACTTAATGTCAAGATAAATGTATGAGCTCGTACTTACAGGCAAACGTTTTTCTGGCCAACTTAAGTCAAGAGAGAAAAATATGTGACCGTTTACTTCCAACATGTATACACAATATACATTACATTACGTTAGGAGTCACCACTAGAGGTCTCCCTTTCCCCAGATAAACAACAGAACATCACAGTAGTAATAAATACTACTGGGCCACATGTGGTATTCATTTAAAAGTTGACAATAGAAAGATACATAAAACGGAAAGACTTACAGAGAAGGAAACAGTCTGGACCTGAACCTGAGACTCCTCTGGTCCATGCTGTGTGTCTGAGACTGCTGGTGGACCTCAATATTCAGACTACTTCTAACCTCAGTTCAAACCTAACGGACTCAAGCTAAGCTGCTCAAAGGGACTGGGAAACAGAAAAGGACATCATCAGCTCTCTTTAAGGGAGGACTTTTACTGTGAAGGAGCTGCAGGAAGTGTTGAGTTTGTTTTAATAAACAAACTACAGACAGATCACTAAATGTTTAATAAGACAGTCGGAGATGAAAAGCAGTTTTAGTGTTTATGAAAGCAGGAGAGTTTAGATAAAAGGAACATTTTCATTACACACTGAATTGACATAGAGCTGTAACGACACTTTTAAAACATCTGAGCTTTGATAATAAACAAATTATTTAATAAATAAATGTGTTGACAGAAAGAGGAAGAGGAGTGATGTTTGTGAGGAGGAGCAGCCGTCCTGCTGTGCTTTGTGTCAGGACGTCCTGAAGGATCCAGTCTCTACCAGATGTGGACACTGGTTCTGCAGACAGTGCATCACCTCATACTGGGACCAGTCTGCTTCATCAGGGGACTCCTGCTGTCCCCAGTGTGGAGAAAGATCCAGAACAAGTAAGACTGTCCATCTGTCTGCTGATGTCTTCATGTCTCAAAACAGGATTCCTCTTGTGTCATTACATTTATATTGTTATAATTGTTGTTTGGAGACTGAAAATAACACTATTAATAAATAGACTTTTTGTATTTCCTTACAGTGTACGTTGTTAAACATAAACATAAGATCAGTGTGAAGAGGACATATGAACGTGTGACTGAAGGAGCTGATCAAACAGGAAGCGGAACCCTCCTCAACAGGATCTTCACTGCGCTCTACATCACAGATGAACTGAGTGAAGAAGTTAATACCCAACATGAGGTGAGGCAGCTCGAGACAGCTTCCAAGATGAAGACCCTCCATGACTCTCCAATCAAGTGCAGAGACATCTTTAAAGCCCTACCTGACCAACAGAAACACATCAGAGAGTGCGTTATGATGGTCGACGCTGGCGTTGGAAAAACCTTCTCAGTGCAGAAGTTCTGTCTGGACTGGGCCGAGGGTTTGGAGAACCAAGATGTGGATCTGGTGATTCCTCTTTCCTTCAGGGAGCTGAACTTGATCAAAGATGAGCAGTACAGTCTTCTGGAGCTGCTCCGTGTTTTTCCATCCATCATTACAGGAGGTCACAGCAGAGCAGCTCGCTGGCTCTAAAGTTCTCTTCATCTTTGGCGGGCCTGGATGAAAGCAGACTTTACCTGGATTTCAACAACAATGAGGCTGTTTCTGATGTCACACAGAAGTCATCAGTCAACGTGCTGTTGACAAACCTCATCCAGGGGAAGCTGCTTCCCTCGGCTCTCGTCTGGATAACTTCCCGACCTGCAGCAGCCAATCAGATCCCTCCTGCGTGTGTTGACAGGGTAACAGAAGTACGAGGCTTCAGTGACGACCAGAAGGAGGAGTACTTCAGGAAGAGAGTCAGTGATGAAGAGCTGTCCAGCAGAATCATCTCCCACATCAAGACATCCAGGAGCCTCCACATCATGTGTCTGATCCCAGTCTTCTGCTGGATCACTGCTACAGTTCTGGACCACATGTTGACTACAGACCAGAGAGGAGAGCTGCCCAAGACCCTGACTGACATGTACTCACACTTCCTGCTGGTTCAGACAAGAGGGAAGAAGCTCAAGTATGCTGAGGGACATGAGACGAGTCCACAGGAGCTGACGGAGGCTGACAGGGAAGTTCTTCTGAAGCTGGGGAGGCTGGCGTTTGAACAGCTGGAGAAAGGAAACATCATGTTCTACCAAGAAGACCTGGAGCGCTGTGGTCTGGATGTCACAGAGGCCTCGCTGTACTCAGGAGTTTGTTCAGAGATCTTCAAAAGAGAGAGTGTGATCTTCCAGAAAACAGTCTACTGCTTTGTTCATCTGAGCGTTCAGGAGTTTCTGGCTGCAGTCTACCTGTTCCACTGTTACACCAACAGGAACACACAGGTACTGGAGGACTTCCTGGGGAAAGACTACGTTGATTCATCTCTGGATGTCTTCCTGAAGAAAGCCATGGAGAAATCCCTTGAAAGTAAAAATTGCCACCTGGACCTGTTTGTCCGCTTCCTTCATGGCCTCTCTCTGGAGTCCAACCAAAGACTCTTAGGAGGCCTGCTGGGTCAGACAGACAACAGTCCAGAAATCATCCAGAGAGCCATCAACAACCTGCAGAAGAAGAGGAAGACAAACATCTCTCCTGACAGAAGCATCAACATCTTCCACTGTCTGACGGAGATGAACAACCACTCAGTCCATCAGGAGATCCAAGAGTTCCTGAAGTCAGAGAACAGATCAGAGAAGAAACTCTCTGGGATCCACTGCTCAGCTCTGGCCTACATGCTGCAGATGTCAGAGGAGGTTCTGGATGAGTTGGACCTGGAGAAGTACAACACAGAATTGGAGGGACGATTGAGACTGGTTCCAGCTGTGAGGAACTGCAGAAAGGCTCAGTAAGTCTAGATGTGATTATAAACACAATCAATCAATGTAAAGCTGATGCCATCAGTCTTAGAGTAAAGATACACACTTCACACACATTTAGATTATAAATCATGCATGAGACTGTTCTTAATCCCACCCAAAAAAAAGATTTTTATATTTTACCCCCACTACTTTTGGTGATAATTGTGTTTCTGTTTAACAGCTCTTGAACATCAGTAACAGTTCATTTATTTTATCTATGTATTTATTTGACAGGGACAATGCATGGCTCCTTAGCAGTACCAGAATTAGCTATAAGCTAATTTTCATCTGTAGTCCCTGGGCAGGAAACAGAGAATAACATCTCTGTCAAAAGGGAAATCTAACACAGTAGTAAAAGACAACAATCAAATTTCACAGTATTAAAACTCACCCACTACAACAACCAAAACCACAACACAAAAACACAACTTTGACAACAAGAGCCACAACATGAAGACAAAAGCAACAATACAATTACATAACATTAAAACACCACAACAATAGAACCAACAATAAAATCACAACATTTAGACCCCACTACAACAGGACTTCACTACATAAAGATTGGCTGTTTGGGTTGATGATTGATGGGAGCATGATTGGGTTGATTTCAGCCATGATTTTACATTACATTACATTACATGTCATTTAGCTGACGCTTTTATCCAAAGCGACTTACAATTAAGTGCATTCAACTGAGAAGGTCCAAACTCTAGACAACAAGTAGTAAGTGCAAGTACATTAGCTTTAAATAAGCTAAGCTACAAAGAAACAAAAGTGCAGGTTAAAGAGTTTTTTATTTTTTTTATTTTTATTTTTTTTAACCGAGGTGTAGTCGGAAGAGATGTGTTTTTAGCCTGCGGAAGATGTGTAGGCTTTCAGCCATCCTGATGTCGATGGGGAGCTCGTTCCACCATTTAGGAGCCAGGACAGTGAACAGTCTGGATTTGGTTGAGTGATTAGTTCTCCCTCGCTGTGATGGAGCAGCAAACAGTTTGGCTGATGCAGAGCGAAGTGGGCGGGTTGGGGTATATGGTTTGACCATGCCCTGAATGTAAGCTGGGGCTGATCCGTTCGTGGCCCTGTATGTAAGTACTAGTGTCTTGAAGCGGATGCGGGCAGCCACTGGTAACCAGTGAAGAGAGCGGAGGAGAGGTGTAGTGTGAGAGAACTTGGGGAGGTTGAAGACAAGTCGAGCTGCTGCGTTCTGAATGAGCTGCAAGGGTCGGATGGCACATGCAGGCCGGCCAATCAGGAGGGAGTTGCAGTAGTCTAGACGTGAGATGACTAGAGCCTGAACCAGAACCTGAGCCGCCTTCTGCGTTAGAAGTGGACGTATCCTTCTGATGGTATGCAGCATGTATCTGCACGATCGGGTGGTTGCAGCAATGTTGGCAGTGAAGGAGAGTTGGTCGTCAAGTGTCACACCCAGGTTTCTAGCAGTCTGGGTGGGGACTACCACAGAGTTGTTGATTGTTATAGTCAGGTTTTGGGTAGGAGAGCCCTTCCCTGGAAGGAAAAGGAGCTCAGTCTTGTTGAGGTTGAGTTTAAGATGGTGTGCGGACATCCAAGAAGAGATGTCGGTCAGACAGGCCGAGATACGTGCTGCTACTTGAGTGTCAGACTCAGGAAAGGAAAGAATTAGTTGGGTGTCGTCTGCGTAGCTGTGATAAGAAAAGCCGTGCGACTGAATGACAGACCCAAGGGAGTTGGTATAGAGAGAGAAGAGGAGGGGACCCAGGACTGATCCCTGAGTAACCCCCGTTTTGAGTGGGCAAGGCTCTGAGCTAGATCCTCTCCAAGTTACCCGGTAGGTTCGGTCTGACAATTAAGATGTGAGCAATGAGAGCGCAGAGCCTGAGACACCCAGATTCTGGAGTGTTGAAATGAGGATCTGATGGTTCACTGTGTCAAAGGCAGCTGAAAGGTCTAGAAGGATGATGATGGAAGAGAGAGAGGTTGTTTTAGCGATGTGAAGCTGCTCAGTGACAGCAAGGAGGGCGGTTTCTGTTGAGTGACCAGCCTTGAAGCCAGACTGGTGGGGATCGAGAAGGTTGTTCTGGTTGAGATAGGTAGAGAGTTGATTATAAATGGCACGCTCAAGAGTTTTAGATAGAAAAGGAAGAAGGGAGACAGGTCTAGTTATTTACATCAGAGGAGTCGAGTGTTGGTTTTTTGAGTAGTGAACATGCCGCCAGTGAAGAAGGAGAGAGTGAACGAATATTACGGCGGACAGGTACAGTGTCTCTTGAGATATGGTTGTGAGCTTGTAAGAGTGGGAGAGAGTATGAGATGAAGAAATGGTCTGAGATATGGAGTGGAGTAACAGTGAGGTTGGATGTAGCGCAGTTTCTAGTGAATATGAGATCTAGGTGGTTACCAGCTTTGTGAGTGGGTGGTGAAGGAGAGAGTGAGAGGCCAAAAGAAGAGAGAAGGTGAAGAAAGGCAGCTGACTTCTCTGTCTGGATGTTGAAATCACCCAGAAGTACCAGCGGAGGGCCAGTTTCAGGGATGTTTGAAAGAAGGACATCCACCTCCTCCAAAAATTCCCCCAGAGGACCAGGTGGGCGGTAGATAACAATGATGACTAGTTGCACCGGATGAGTTATGGTGACAGCATGAAGTTCAAAAGAGAGAGGAGTGAACTCTGGCAGTTGATAGAGAGAAAATCTCCACTTGGGGTTAATGAGTAGGCCAGTACCTCCACCTCTCCCAGTGGGTCTGGGTGTGTGAGTGAAAGAGTAGGCAGAAGAGAGAGCAGCAGGGCTGGATGTGTTGGTTGGTGTAATCCAGGTCTCTGTGAGAGCAAGGAAGTCAAGGGATTGCAGGGATGCAAAGCCAGATATGAACTCAGTCTTGCGAGTGGCAGACTGGCAGTTCCACAGGCCACCTGCAACAAGGTGTTGTGTGTGTGTGGAACGGGTGGGTTAGGTAAGAGTGGTGGGGTTGCGGAAATCTTGCGAGCTAATGCGTGGTTTGTAGTATCTCCGAGAGGACACGCGGACAGGAATGGAGAAGCAGCACATTTCCGGATAAAGTCACCAAGCAATGTAGGTCGGATATGAGATATCAGCCTACTTAACTTCCCACTTACCCTCCCGCGAAGACTCCTGCGTAGACTCCTTTGTCTTTGTCCTCAGAGTTTTCGTCCGACGAGGCCGCAGCTGAAGCTGCCGCTTCACGCAAATACCAATTTTAAATAAAGAGAGGGGACTGTGTTGGCTACCGGTGGGAGGCCACACCGTCGCTAATCAGTCAAAGCACCTGGGAGTCGTTAGGCCCCACTCCCAAAGTCACACTTCACACTAACTAGTTTCACTCTAACAAAAACCACTAACTTTGCTCAACCAAAACCAATTACAGCAAAAACACAACAGCAGCAATAGAAAGAAAGTAGAACAGTCAAAGAAGTAGCAGAAAACCCAAATAAAATAAGTACTTAAAGGTCCCATATGGTGACACTTAAACTTATATTTGTACCGTTCATATGTGTCTATTAAACACTAATTTAATAGTGTTACCCCAAAAAAAGAGTTGGGTTGATTTTCCCAAACTTTTCTGAGAGCCCTTTTTCTCCCCTCCCACACACGCTTGGATTACCTGCTGGATGGAATGTTCAGCCTACAACTAAAGAGCAGAACGCTCTGATTGGCTAAGCACAGATAAACATAGAATGCTCTGATTGGCTAAGCACAGATAAACATAGAATGCGGCCTGGAATCAGAATCCTACTATGAACATGGCTGCAGGATCAGACCTTACCAGTTAGAGCCTGAATACTCAAGTTCAGAGGATTCAAGTGAAGAGGAACAATTCATTTCTTTTAGCATTTCTGGTCAGCAGGACGTTTCAGAGTGGTAAGTGGATTGTGTTTTTATTTTAGTATGTAACGCTTTAGACATAGTCAGCTAACGTTAGACAAGTGTGTCTTCAGTGATGTGGCTATTCGGGGCTAAGGCTAACGTTGTATGGTGGCTGTGTATTTTTGGCGTCTTTTGGGTTTTAAATCTTTGAAAGTCACAGAAACCACTTAGAGTGAATGATGTGTTTTCATGTTATTATCATACTGTCGTGATGGGTCTGTTTATATTCCGGTGCATGGCACATAGCGTTATCTGACACACGCCCACCTGTTATCCCGGCTCTGTGCACCGCTGTTGCCTGGAAAAGGCAACGGTGTCAGCAGCACGGAGGTCCCCTGGGACCGCCGGTAGACAATATAGTACGACCTTATTTGTAGTTTCATATGTACCAGAATTTACGAATATGAAGGAAATTACTACAGATATTAATGTTCTTACCTCGGTCTTCGCAATGTCGTTCATATGTAATGTTCAAACATAATGTTCCTATACATTCTCCAGTCAGTACTAAATATTTGAAAACACCCAGATCAAGTATTAAAGTGATTTTTTTGTTTACAAATGCATTCAAATTGTTTTCATTGAATTAAACCAATTGACGTACTTTTCTTGTTTCATGCTTCAGTTGATGTTTAATGTTACTACAGGTGCACATGTGGACATTGTGAGCGGATGCCGCCCAAAGTTGAATTCCTGTTTTACAACACCAAGACGTGTGAGGGCCACAGCAGAAAAACAATTGCCAACAGAAGCATATAAATGTTCAATTCAATTTTATTTAAAGAGACCCAACAATTCCCCCAAGAGCAAGCATTTGGTGTGACAGTGGCGAGGAAAAACTTCCTTTTAACAGGCAGAAACCTGGGACAGAACCTACTGTTCTTTAGTGATATGAACTGTAGTAGAAATAGTCCGATAATAACAGTTGCAACAACCTGAGCTCTGACTGGCTCAGCGCTGAGATCCTCTGGAATGGTGATCTTCTGCAGGTCTTCAGTAAAAGGTGCTGGGTCAGGGACAACACATAGCCTGTGGAATGAAAGAATTATGTTTTAATAAATTTATTTTTTTATTAACATGTAATGTTTAATAGCAATTTACTAAATGTATATGTGACCCGGTGTGTTGTACAAGACAGACAAATATTAGCCCCCGTTTTAATATTTGAACTGATTAGAACCCAAGGACTCAAAACATAAATAAACTATTTTATTACTTCTCTGTATCTCTGTCTGGTCACAGGGTCATTTGAGTACATGTGTTTGAATGGGTGAGGTTGTTCCTGCTAAGCTCAGCATGTCAGCAGAGGGCGCTCTAGGCTTTACAATACACTGGGCATCAGTAGCTAATGCTGACAGTAGAAGTAATCGCCAGTATGTGATCAACGAGTTTAAGTGTGTACGCTACAGAGAGTGATCCTGTTTAATGTAAAATCATTTTAAGTGTAACATATGAATTAATTATTTTGCAGAGAGAAACTGTCATCAACAAGAAAGGAAGGAAGAGATAATAATAGAAATATGACTAATAAAAATAATACCAATACGATGCAAGATTTGGCATTAACGAGGTAACTTCAGGTTCAACCCAGGGTTTTGTGTATCACGACTGTGGATCACTTGTTATGAAAGATATAGATTTTCAGCGGAGGTAATTACGTACAGGGCTATTTGTCGGCTTCTTGAGCCGTGTGTTGCGGTTTGAATTATGTTGTTATATAATTTATTTGCTCTCACAATATCTTACCACTGTTGGGGTTGCAACTAAAATAATAGGTATAAGTAGTAATAAGTAGTTTATGGAAAGCACAGTGTAATTATGGTCAGATCTTGGTCCTGACTGATGGGGAAGTGATATTAGTAAGCGTTGTGATTTGCGTGTTTGCAGCGTCTGTTTTTTTTTGCCAGCTGTCCTCCTGTTTTAGGAAGCAGCGACTGTATTGCTTTTTGCCTGTAAAACCGTGTCTGTGCTCTTCATATTTATGTAGAATTATAGTTTGCTCTTCTGATGTAAAATATGCGGCTCTGGTAGATGTGTGATTGTACCTGCTCTACATGAAGTGCCCTGAGAAAACTTCTGTTATGATTTGACACTATCAATAAAATAAAATTGAATTAATGTTGCATGTTGTGATAATTTACTTACAGAATGTCGGCTCAATCTTCCTTCATTTGAGGCTGTATCCCCATTTCTTCGCTTTAGGGAAGGCCAGTTTAAGGTCAGGATCTCCCGGAGCACTTTTGACTGTGGCCGGTTGGCATTCTCATTCAAGTGGGATGCTGAGAGATAGAGTCTGCAACAACAACAATGCAAATTATGTAATGGGTGTGTATTTTATTACTCCAATACATTGTACAAAGAAAGAGAAGTCTACACACTGTGCTAAGCTACCTGAGGAAATGGCACAGATCAAAACTTTTTTTTTGTAGTTTTTTAAATAATCTGGTAAGATAGTATGTAGACTGTGGCTCATTTGAAATAGCAGTAATAACAAACATAAAATACTATCATGATACATAAATAGGGTTGGGTATCGTTTTTTTGTTTTTCGATTCCGGTGCTAAATCGATACTTTTAAAACGGTGCCGGTGCCTAAACGGTGCCTGACACGGTACTTTTCAATAAAGTTAAAAAAAAAGAAGAAGAAAAAAAATAAGGGTAGTAAACAACAGTCAGTGACTTGTTTATTGCTAAGGCCATGGTCAAAATTAAAGATTTAATAATAATGTAATAACTATAACTAACTTATTTCACCAGTAAATTGCTGTTTAACCCCAGATGGGAAAAGGATATTTTACAATTACTGTGAATGCACCACGAGGCTACCTGTTTTAAGTGACTGCACCGTCAGTGTTGTTTAATTCCGACAACAGCAGCTGCAAGTGAACGCACCGTCTGTGGTGTTTAATTCCGACAACGGCAGCTGCGAGTGAACGCACCGTCTGTGTTGTTTAACTCCGACCATATAAACGTACGGTATATCTCTGAATTGCGACAACGGCAGCTGCTGCTGTGCTGCAGAGCAGACTGTTACATCCCGCTGTTGAAGTCCTCCACAGTGAAATACAGTCACACTTTACACTGTTTAACGTTAGCTGTCAGCATTTTACCGGTGTTTAATCCAGCTGCTAGCTAAAGGTAGACTAACGTTACGTGCTGTCAGGTGTAGTATAAAGTCAAGCACCAAAATGAGGCACCGAAACTTTCGTTCTTATTCAGTCTCGTTACTACCGTTTACGTCGGCACCGGTTCCCTATTGGCACCGAGTTTCGTACCCAACCCTATACATAAATACACATTATGTAGTGCATAGGACAATATCTGTATACAGTCTCTAAGATCAATGTTCTATGTCTGCCCCCACATTATGTACTATATCTCACTGATAAGGTTCCCATATTTGTTTCCTCTTTTTTTTTCCTCTTTCAACTGCAATGGGAATATACTGTAAGGTCCATAGATATATAATTTGGGAATAACTATTACCAGTAATCATTCAAATGATTACTTTTGACTTATCAGCTTATAAATACAAATGTAAATAAAATACAACAACAGGTAAACTAACATTTACAAAAATTCAATTTCACAAACCTCTGCTTAGTACCTCTGAGTCTTAGTAGTGTCCTTGGATAGTTGGGTTCCAACAGATCTTTTAGGAAGGGGGTCAGTCTGGCAGCCAATACTCCGAGAGGTACTGGCCTGGGAAACGTGTATTGGCTCCCTAAGAATAAATTCAGATATGTTAGGAAATGGGAAGGAGACAGTGTGATAGTATTGCAAGTCATAAGACATTTCATTTTTCATTGTAGGCATACAACAAAAAGTGTGGTAACTCAGAGACCAGCAGCAATAGAACACAAGAAAAAAACATATGATGAGGTAGCGTCCTCTATCTACTATAACATACATGACAAATAAAGGCACTTGGATGAGTCAAATAACACTAAACAGTGGCAGTGCAAACAGTGCATTATAAGAAGGTATTTAACAAGTTAGATGCAATACAGATATATGTGAATATAATAAATAATAGGTAACTACCTAGGTTAATCACATGTAGAGCTTATAACATATATTGCAATATATACTGTGTAACATCATCTGTCTGTCAAGGAAGACAGAAGAGAGAGAGAGAGAGAGAGAGAGAGAGAGAGAAAGGAAAATCAAAAAGGGTTGGCAAGCAGGGGACGCATTGCACAGAATCGGTCATGTATATCAATAAGGTAATCATTTATTTGTATCGTTTATAACATATTAGTGTACTTTCTTGCCAGATTCCCCCGCCAAGAAAATACTGTATATCAGACGCTGCAAATGGCGAGCCGAGCAGCGTCCTGTCTCACAGCAGGGTGGAGCAAAAAAGCAGCTGGCGCCTTCAGGGGACTTGGGCGCTTTGCCCCTAAAAAAACGGGGGACTTGAAACCGGTGAGCACCAACACCGATACGCTGAAGATACGCTACCCGCCATCTTGCTAAAAAGACGATGTGATGCACTCACACAATCAGTCCCAGACTATCTCTAGTTTCCTCTTGGCCCCAGATTAACAATATTACAAACAAACTATAATAGTAGGCGACATCACTGTTGTTTGCTGTATCAAACGTTACTATACAGTTAACTTAGCTACAGTACTAACTTTAGTTAGTTCAGTAGCCAACTAGGTTATATAGTTATAATGTGCACAGTCACCCCACACACACACACAACAGGATAAACCATATGTTAGCTAGCATGCCACAGCCAGCTAGCTAACCAGCCAACTAACCAATTCAATGTACCAACCATTAGGAAAAACGAAATTATCAACTCTGTTAGTAATCTACGTTATGAAATTGTTTTTTACTCACCGTTTCAATGCTTGGGAGAGGGTCCTGAATAGTGGGAATGGATCTTTTCATCAACAGTAGTTTTGATACGACATCATATAGCCCCTGATTCAGTACGAACTGCGGTGAGAAATGTGCAGTTCAGTAGCTAGCTAGCTACATACAGTAGCTAGCTGAAAAGCCTGACTCGGCACAGGTTGAGGCAAGTCTCCAAAAATAAAATCCATCCACCTGTCAGCAACATCTTTTTCTTTTGGAAGGCAGTGCAGTGATGTATTTCATACTACCACCCTGGAATGATGCATTTCTTATGGTCGGTTTTCTGGGAAGACATGACTCCCGCATGTTCTCAGATTCTTCTCTGCAGCAGAAGCGAACGTTAGAAAAGGGGGCGGGTCTAAGTCGATTTTGGAACACGACACCCATTGGTTACCCGGTTTCTACGTAGCAAATACATCAAATTCTAACTGGCCCGTTTAGCTGGGAGGCGGTCTAGTTTTGTGGGGGGTGGAAAAATGGCGGCAGTGAGCGATTTCACATTTTCACAGCTTTTACTTTACACCCCCGAGCCTGTATGACAGACAGAATCCCCAAAAAAACCATTTTCACCATATGGGACCTTTAACTTAGTAGCTAGCTGTCCAGTAGTCAATTCCTTCAGCAATCAAAAGCACTCTGACTTTTGGTCTGATTTTAGCTTGCTTATGTTGTCAAATCCAGGTGGGAGGCCACACCCTCGCTAATCAGTCAAAGCACCTGGGAGTCGTTAGGCCCCACTCCCAAAGTCACACTTCACACTAACTAGTTTCACTCTAACAAAAACATTTTATCTTTAATTTAATTCCATCAAAGTTGTTCCATTCTCTGATCTCTCTTGGTACTGAGTTATAATACTTTGTGTCTCTAACAGAGAAGACTGATCTGCCCGACTCAGTAGATCTGTTCTGTACTGCACAGTCACCTCTGTTGGTCGTCCTAGTTCTCCTCCCAGTGCCTGAACACTGTGACACAAACTCATTTAATGGCGGAGCGGCCAGATCATTGATTACTTTTTACACTAGACTAACATCAGCAAGAAACACAAAACTGCCAAAGGTCATGTGATTATGTTACAATGATGATAACTTGATGGCTTTTTGTCCAATGCCTTGAGTGTTTGTTTATAAAGAGGTTGAAGTGGAGCAATTGCTGTTTGTTACAGCTTGGGACCAGCTTGTGATACAGTATGATATGAGTGAAAAAATTTAGTGCATTAAAGGTTTTGCTGCATGTAAGGGGAGCTGATTTCTAATTTATCTAAAGTTCCTTAAATTAAATTTGACAGTTTTACCTGTTTCACATGTTTCCTAAAGGACAGCTGTGAGTCCACAATTTAAAATGTGACACAGTCTGGATATGTTCCCCCTCAATAATGATTTCTGGCTGACTTCCATTTTTTCTATTATAAAAATACATACAGTTCTGGTAGAGAGTTGTAATGCAGCAAAGGAGACATCGAGAATAATTGCAAATCAAAACCCACAATCCATAATAAATTCAGATGGATCTGGTGAACAGGTAGAGAATGGCAATGAAAGAGCCGAAGAAAGAGGAAATGTGACAGAATAAGAGGGCTGATATTATGATGATCCATAACAACACAATGACAAAGTCTCTTTACTAATTTTAGGGAAAATATCATTGATTAGGACATAGTAATGTTGAGCTCCACATTTAAAACATCAACACACTAATTGGATTATGAATGGATTTTTATCTACTTCATTTGTTCTTCATTCAGATTGAGGTGCTGCACTTTGTCAGAGAATAGTAGAAAAAGTCATATAGTGATTTGCAATACTATGATTGCTAAAATAAATGCACCAAACAGTAAATAAAAAATGGCTTGCAAAAGAAACCCAGAAAGCCCTCAACATGTCTGGTTCCTTAAAAAAGTTCAACGAAATATATATAATATAAAAACATAGTCCATAAAAAGGAAGAAAGGAACAATGAAATGAGTAGAGAAAATAAAGAGAGAAAAGGAAAAGTAATCGAAAAAAAAAAAAAAAACAAGGGACATGTTTACTACACTTCTGTCAGGTCCATTAAAGTCAAGATCACACAGATAATAAAATGCTTTAGGATTTTTACAAATTAAATTTGGCGGTATATAGTAGCGGTATAGTATGGCTCTATTCAGAGGAGTAACCTTTCATGAGCACCATGAAAAAGCAGAGAGTCAGGGGACAGCAGCAGCAGCATTAGGGGACGCTCACACAGTTTAAGACTGGGAGAGCTAAACTATTCCGCATATGAAGAGAGCAGCAACGATGACTTAGAAGCAAATGCCACATTATACACGACAAGTAGAGGTGTGAATCCTCACCGATCTCCAGATTCGATTACGATTAACATATCAGCGATTTGATTTGATATCTTGATGCATCACAATGCGTCAATGACATTTGTTCTATTGAAGCCATATAGGATATTTAATGCATAGCTGTTCAAGCTTCAAAAACAAAACATTCTTGCTTGGCCTGTTAGCTGCTAGCTGCTTAGCTGCTTTTGTTTCATGTAATATATCATTTTTTTTAAATGTATTTAGAAAGAAACCAAAACATGATAGCATAAATATCAAAACTGCACTACACATAGAATTAACTAAAGGTCCATGTAGGGCTGGGCGATAAAACGATAACGATATGTATCGCGATAGACACGTAATCTATATCAATAGAAAATGCGTTCGATAAAACGTTCGATAACTTGTTTTTCTTCTTCGGAAGAAACCAGAAGTTGCTAAGCAAGTTTGGTTGCACTCTCTGGCACTTACTCTCTGGTAACCTAGCAACGTAGGGTGTGACACTCTAACAGCCAATCATGTAACAGTATCAAGTTTGGTTGCGCCACATCGCTCTCGCGTGTTGGATTCTACCATTCTACAATAACAGAACCGGCGGCGTGTAGCGATAAGTGGAAAGTGAGTGCCGCAGCGAGCGAGGAAATTGTTGATAAAACATGAAAAGTCAGTATGGCAGTTTTGGGGATTTTATAAGTCTGACCGTCGTCCCCACCAACACTACCGCAAACTTGTTTCACCACCTTAGCCGCTCTCACACTTTGGAGCAAAGCCGTATTCGCCAGCAACGTCCAACAACATCTGCAGCTGCTACACCGCACAAGCAGCAGACCGCCATGGAGAGGTACTCTGCATCAGCGCCTTACTAAACGCTACAAAGAAATAACGGAGGCAGACGTGCTGAGCACTGTCCAGAAGCCAGGTTACCAACCTAGCACTAAACCTGCAGAAAATAGTTCTTCTCAGGTTTCAGGTTTCTCTATGTTTATATTTAACACTTTGCACCATTTTATTACACCTTATTAAGCAATTCTTACTTATTCTTTCTTCACTGTGATTTTAGACTTATGTTTACATTTTAATTTTGATTTCCATGGTTGTGTTGACATTTCTGCTTTTATAACTGAGGGGATTATAATCAGAGGAAGGTTAAGTTTAAAATAAAAATGTTTAAATTTAATATATTTTTCTCCTGGTCCTTATTTTAAATAGGTCATAAAAGATATCAATAATTATCGATATCGACCGATATGAAACACTTATATCGTGATACAGTTTTCAGCCATATCGCCCAGCCCTAGGTCCATGTTTCTATCTTTACTGAGATTTAGTAGCAGGTTTTAACGCAATTACCATTTTCTGCCTGTAGCTCGTTCCTAAATTACACAGTTTATATTTTAAGAGTCAGAGGGATGCAATTAAAGTTACGAAAGAATTATTTTTAAATAATACTCATTTTACGGGAAAGATCATTGATTGAGCTACACATTTACAACATCAACACATCTGATCTTTATTCAGATTGAAGAGATGCGGTTTGTCAGAGATCAGCTGTGCTCCT
The DNA here is from genome assembly GCF_010015445.1 of Perca fluviatilis. NCBI lineage: Eukaryota > Metazoa > Chordata > Actinopteri > Perciformes > Percidae > Perca > Perca fluviatilis. The sequence continues at coordinate 28,680,953 of NC_053133.1, forward strand.
CTGGTCTCAGCTCTGAAGTCCAACCCCTCCCATCTGAGAGAGCTGGACCTGTCGTGGAACAACAAGCTGAAGGATTCAGGATTGAAGCAGCTGTCTGCTGGATTGGAGAGTCCAAACTGTAGACTGGAGACTCTGAGGTCAGTTCATCTATTTTGTTCTTGTACAGTGTAAATCTATTAAACTTAAAGCCATAAGTTTTAAATTTCTATCAGTTCACTTGTTTTCTGTGTTTGTCTGAGTACAAATCACAACAACTCTTTGTTTGTTTTCAGTTTGTCAGTCTGAACAGTTTGTCTCCAGATGTAGTCTGGACTCAAACTGGATCAGTGTTTGTCAGAAAACTCTAAGATTTATTTTTCAATGTGATGCAAAATTAAATCAATATTTAAAATTGTTTTTACATGTGAAAGAAATTCATAATTAAGAAAATAAAAGAAATAGGGCTGGAGAATTTGTAGAAAAAGTCATATTGTGATTTACAATACTATGATTGCAAAAATAAATGTACCAAACACTAAATAAATAATGTCTTGCAAAAGAAACCCAGAAAACCCTCAACATGTTGGGTTCCTTAAAAAAGTTCAACAAAATATATAGAATATAAACACATAAAAACATAGTCTATAAAAAATGAAGAAAGGAAGAATTAAATGAGTAGAGAAAATAAAGGATGAAGAAAGAGATAGAAGGAAAAGTAATTGAAAAACAAGGGACATGTTTACTACAGTAAAAAAATTTCACAGATCTTTTAAATGATAGAGGAGAAAGTTTTGTTTGGTTTGTTCAACAGCACAAATGAAAAATAGAACAAATAAGTAAAATACAAATTCTCATTGAAAAAATAAATTGAATATGTCACATTAAGGATGGGTGTAATAAAAGAACTATTGATTAAGTTATAAATTATACTTTGTACAACCTCTTGGTAAAGTGTGAAGAACACCAAGCTTCTTAAGACCCAGTGTCTTCTTCTGTGGTTTCTACTGTGGGTAAAGTGTGAAGAACACCAAGCTTCTTAAGCCCCAGTGTCTTCTTCTGTGGTTTCTACTGTGGGTAAAGTGAAGGCTGTTACAACGTGGAGACTGGAGTGGACACTGAGTGAGACGCACACAGCTCACCTTTTAGTTTCCTTAAATCACACAGTTTATGAGGTTAGTTATTCACACACAGTGACATCATGACTGGGATTAGATAAATTGTGCAACATTAACAAAAAGTTCAATGCATTTTGAAGATGTCTCTCTTTCTCTCTCTCACCAACATGATATCATGGCTTCACGTAAACATACACGGTGACTTTCTTAAGCCAAGTGGCGTGTTATCTCTACGCATTTTGAGCTTTCCCCGTGTATGTTTACGCTGTTTTGTTTGACCCATCCACCCCCCGACCAGCCTCCCCTTGCGGAGTTTCGCCCTTTCATACTACTCGCTACGGCGTCAATTCACACGCAATCACAAGGTAATGTAAGTCAATGGAGGCCAAATGGCATTGATAAACACGCTAAAAAGCAAGTTTCCATTTTGATAACACGCCAATGATGGCATACAAATTGGCGTGTCATACATACACCACTACATGAGATCAGTCTGCTCACTCACACACACACACACACACACAAAACACACACACACACACACACACAAACATACAGACACACACACAGATGTTAAAGGAGCACAGAGAGTGAAGCATGTTTTCAAATGCAGATGTTTAAAGTCTCTTTAGTCTGATCTTTCACCAACAACAGGTGATACTTCAACGTGTGTGTGTGTGTGTGTGTGTGTGTGTGTGTGTGTGTGTGTGTGTGTGTGTGTGTCTCTATCAACATGTGTCTGATGCTTCCTGTCAGGAAGTGATGTCACTTTGTGTTCTGACAGTAAACAGGATCCTAAATGATGCACCGCAGACATGTTAGTACGGGGAGGTAATAGATTACATTTCAGATGAAGAGAAGCTGCATCTCTCTTTGCTCAGTGCACATCTGATGAGTTCTAAAGATGACTGAGGATGAAGAGAGCTCTCAGTCAGTCAGCTGGGTGGTGATGAAGATGACAGTGGTGATGAGGATAGCCTCAGTCTGTGGTTTGAAATGTGAGCAGCAGAAGTGCTGTCCATGTTTCTGTCTTTACTTAGTTTATTTTTTTATTATATACAGTCTTATTCATGTATTTCAATTTGTCAATTTTCTTTAATTCTAACCTAAATTACACAGGTTACATTTTATGCAACAGAGGGATGAAATTAAAGTCACAAAAGTACATTTGTTTAATGTAATAAATCATTTTTCTAAATGTATTTAGAAAGAAAGCAAAACATGATAGCATTAATATAAAAACTGCACTGCACATAGAACTAACTAAAGGTCCATGTTTCTATCTTTTCTTGGACTAGTAAAGTGCCCCTTGAAAATGTGCCTGTGGTTGTGCTGCTTATAGAATTCTTCAACACCAAATTGTAGCCCAAAATGACTTACAGAAGGACCCCAAACCACTTCATATACAACTCCACCAGGGTGGGAAATTAACTTTTTTGCCACTGTGGCTGGTGGATGCCCAATTTTACCAGCCACATATATTTTTTACCAGCCACATTTTCTGGAATTCAAATTTAAAAAAGAAAGTGCTCTAGCATATTTTGAATTGCTTCAATACATTATTTTTATTATTAAAGGAATACGCCACCGTTTGTTGAAATTGGGTTATTCACCATCTCCTCTATATTTATATAGGTGGGCAAACGCATTTTTGTCTCAGTGCATGCATTGTCCTAGTCTGGCGGTGCCGTTGCTAGCTTATTTTAGCGTAATAAATGGAATCATGTTCGTCATCATGAATCGATGTTTCAAAATACATATTTCTATTAAAGCCATATAGGATATTTGACTTGACAAACTTGCATTGTCAAGTGCAATGCCCAAGCTGCAATATGTAACTTCAGACTGTAATGATGAAGTGTTTGGGTTAATTTCTGCCCATATTATGAAAAAAACACTTTTTCTGGGATTTGGGGTGTTATTTTGTGTCTCTGGTGCTTCCACACACATACAAACTTTGAAATAAATCCATCCATGGTGTTCTGAGTGGTGACCCTGTCTCCCCAACCATTTTCACGCTCGTTTTATTTTCTTTTGTTTTTTATTGGTACAAATAATAAGTGTTACTACAGCAAGCTGCTGTGACACAGTATCCATTTTGTTTACATGCGCTTCCCCGAAAAATCTGCAAAGATTCTCCTCAAAGTGTGTGCTGCAACCAGATTTCAAAATCGGTAGTGTGAGCCAGGCTTTACCAAAAATGCTCAGGATGCTGCAAATGTTGGTATAATATTAAAATGGCTGGTGGATTTAAGACAAAAAATAATACTTTATTGAATGAATGAATTTGAACATTTCTGTCAGTGGTGTGTTGATCTTTGCATTGTTAGTTTATTTCCTAACCTGGCCTGGGACACCCATTCATACGCTTTGATAAAGGACTTTAACTTAGTTATCATTTCACTTACAAAGTGTAGCTGTCCTCAATTTAGGTCATCCTGTATGTCTCATCTCCGGTTTTTCCTATGTGTGTGTGTCACTGTGTGTGTGCATGCGTCAGTCCAGTCAGTTCCAGTTTTCTCTGAGTGCAATGATGATAAACAGATTTCCTTAGGTCAAACCATAGAGCATGTTAACCTCCTTCTATCAGCCAAATATCGTCCTGTTATTTCCTTTTATCACAGAGTTACAGGCGATAAACAAGTTTTGATGGTCGAAAGTAAACTTCATTAGCGGTACATTTTTTTCGATTATTAATGAGTGTTTTTCATCTAAAGGTTTGACTACATGCTTATTCGGTAGACCATTTTGTGTTCTCCACAATCCCAGACTTTCGTATTGCATGCTTGTTTACATGGAAAGCAAAACAGGTTATAATGGCATATGTCTATATCGGGACGGTTGAAACAGTTGTTTCAACTGTCCCCGACCTGGCTGTAACTCCATGTATTTTAAGTAAATGCACAAATATCTGTGTTCATACAATCATTTATGGAGGTGAGACATGGAAAAACATTTTTAGAAAGATGAAATTATATTTGGGCCCCAGTAGGTAGGGGGTAGAGTTTTCCCATGTTATCCTATGGAGACTGATGGGCTGTGAGTCATTAAGGTCACTTATTTGGATGTGCAGTGACCTAACCCATGTAAAAACATAGTGAAACGACATTTTCCATAATAGAAACATGATATAAATGGGAAAACGTACTGTTCTAGCTATAAAAATGGCGGAATCATCCACAGTGCATGATATTTCAAAAACCGCTTCATACACGCTTCAAGGTGAAGGCAATGAGTTGTTAACAGATATTCACGAAGACGTATAGCCCAGCAACAATCTATCTAAAATAACACCTTTTGGGAGTACCATTCATGATGTGTAGTAAAATATTTAAGTTGTGGGAAGTTTATATGGCTTAAACTGTATGTTTCATTCGTCCCCCCATGTTGTTTCAATCGTCCCGACCATGAGGGACGAATGAAACATTATGCACGTCCCACTGTTGCTGTAATAATTCCTGAACAGTTTTGTTCAAAGCTGAAAATACAACTATATTTGACAGATGACAGGTGTAGGTTGCTTGTGACAAAATATTAGCTTTCGATGCGATACGATCGCTTTGTAAATTACATTTAATTAAAAAGTGTTTCAACTGTCCCGGCTCTCCCCTACCTTCTCTTTTTCTTTATTTTGCCCTCAACAGTTTCTACAGCCATAGCTACTGCTGACTCCGCAAAGGGCCTCTTAACATATGCGGATATGTCGCCACATTTTGTTAACCAATAATTTTCGTTTTGTCTGTAGGCCAACCTCAGTTCAGCTACATGGTGTCATAGACTACTGCTGAAAACTACTCGACAGAAGTCTGGAGTTGACGGAAATATGAGTGGTCAAAGCCCCGGCTGTGAACGGTTTCATTTCCTATAGGTTCTTCACAATAAAAGTCCTCTGTTATTTTGGTATTTGAATGTTTTTATTATGAAGCAGCAAAATCCGGAAATGTCGGGGAGTCATTAGCAGTAACATAACGCAACTCCTATAAGCATTGTGCATTGTTACTTAGCAACAGCATTCTTTAACAAAAGTTGTCCAATCCATTACAAAGAATGTTTTACAATCCACCCGCCACTGTAGCTAGTATACAAGGCAAAGTCACCCACCACTTTGAAAAAATACCCGCCATTGGCTGGTGGCGGGTGCTAATTTCCCACCCTGAACTCCACTGTATAGCCTACCACTAAATTACAGTGTAGACTACGTCTACATCAGAGGAAAACATTGTACTACTGTATTTACCTGACTGAGAACGCTGCAGAATCCGAATGTAATCACAAAATATCACAATGACAATGTGGAGTAATCAGACATTAGAGTCATGGACTCATGGTAGTGCCCTCTCCACCTGGCCCGTTATGAGAGCTAATCAGCACATATCTGCGTTCATCAACCACCAGAACCGGACCGTTTGTGTGTGTGTGTGTGTGTGTGTGTGTGTGTGTGTGTGTGTGTGTGTGTGTGTGTGTGTGTGTGTGTGTGTGTGTGTGTGTGTGTGCAGAGAGAGAGAGAGAGAGAGAGAGAGAGAGAGACGGTCTTGTGTCGTATGATCGTTAACTAATTTAACATTTCATCAGAGGTGGTAATTTCCATACAGGTTTAGTGGCTTGACGGTTAACGGTGAAGTAGGGGATTTTAGTCGCAGTGGTATTTTGGCTTAATACAATAGCAGGAAAGTAGTCAAAGGCTGTAAACCTTTTTAAATATATGTGGAAAGAAAGGAAAACATGATAGCATTAATATTAAAACTGCACTTCACATAGAACTAACAACTCATTTAATACAATACAAATTTTAGGGGAAAGATCATTGATTAGGACGTAGTAATGTTGAGCTACACATTTAAAACATCAACACATCTGTTCTTTATTCAGATTGGAGAGCTGCAATTTGTCAGAGATTAGCTGTGCTCCTCTGGCCTCAGCTCTGAAGTCCAACCCCTCCCATCTGAGAGAGCTGGACCTGAGTATCAACGACAATCTGGAGGATTCAGGAGTGAAGCAGCTGTGTGCTGGATTGGAGAGTCCAAACTGTAGACTGGAGACTCTGAGGTCAGTTCATCTATTTCATTCTTCTACAATGTAAATCTATTAAAATTAAATCCATAACAGAAGTTTAAAATTTCTATCAGTTCACTTGTTTTCTGTGTTTGTCTGAGTACAAATCACAACAACTCTTTGTTTTCAGTTTGTCAGTCTGAACAGTTGGTCTCCAGATGTAGTCTGGACTCAAACTGGATCAGTGTTTGTCAGAAAACTTTAAGATTTATTCTTCAATGTGATGCAAAATTAAATCAAACTTAAAAAATGTTTTTACCTGTGAAACAGTCATAATTAAAAAAAAAAGAAATAGGGCTGCACAATTTGAAGAAAATGTCATATTGTGATTTACAATACTATGATTCCAAAAAAAGCACCAAACAATAAATACAAAATGTCTTGCTAAAGAAACCCAGAAAACCTTTAAAAAAGGTCAAAAAAATATATAGAATATCTGTCTATAAAAAGGAAGAAAGGAAGAATTAAATGAGTAGAAAAAAAAACAAGGGACATGTTTACTAAAGTAAGATATTTTTGTCACAGATTTTTTTAAATGATAGAGGAGAAAGATTTGTTTGGTTTGCTCAACAGCACAAATGGAAAATAGAACAACAAATAAGAAAAATACAAATTCTCATTAAAATAATACATTTTACATGCCACACTAAGGATGGGTGTAATAAAATAACTATTGATTAAGTTATAAATTATACTTTGTACAACCTGTTGGTAAAGTCTGAAAAACACCAAGCTTCTTAAGACCCAGTGGCTTCTTCTGTTGTTTCTACTGTCGGTAAAGTGAAGGCTGTTACAACGTGGAGACTGGAGTGGACACTACAGTCTCCACGTTGTAACAGTGGAGAACGTTGTAACGTTGTTTGTACGGGGAAGGTAATAGATTACATTTCAAATGAAGAGAACCTGCATCTCTCTTTCTTTGAAATTAAAGTCACAAAAGTACCTTTGTTTCATGTACTATATCTTTATATATTTGGAAAGAAAGGAAAACATGATAGCATTAACATTAAAACTCATGTTGTCCTCGGGTCAAATTTGACCTGTTTCCAATTTTTTTTATATCAGAAAATACTGGACGTCAATAAAGCACCGAAAATGTAAAAAAAAAAAAAAAACACGCCAACGGGCGCCAAGATAGCTCAGTTGGTAGAGCGGCGCCCATATATAGAGGTTTAGTCCTTGACCCAGCGGGCCTGGGTTCGTCTGCGACCTGCGGCCCTTTGCTGCATGCCATCCCGCCCCCCCTCCTTTAATGTCTTCATCTGTCCTGTCAAAATAAAGGCCAAAAATGCCCCAAAAAGTATCTTTAAAGCCAGATTGTGTAAGGTTTGTAGTTGTTCATTATCAGACTCTGTATTGCCCTTCACAAACGTGTCCTTTTTTATGAATATTTACCACCACCACCATTCCAAGTATTGCTATTGGCTTTAAATTTTACATTTGCGCTTGCATGAACTGCACTCCATAGTCAAGATCCATCTTGAAATACGTCAGCCGGTAAGGGATATACAGGACATACTGCTCCACCTTTCACGTTTTCGACTCCCAGCTGCTGATAATGCTGCTAATGCTGCTAATGGGTATCGTAGCTTCCCGGCCCCGGTGGCAAGTTTGAAGAAAACATGGAGGACCACACATTTCAAAATCCAAATTTCAGGAACAGGAGTTTTCTTCTTCTTCACCCAGAATAAGAAAATGGAGATTCAAAAGATCGAGAGACCGGCGTCATCAGAAAAAAGAGTGAACACTGGAGCTGCTTTGGAGGCATGCACCAAATCCCAACTAGTTAATTATCCTCCGGACCGCTGCAGTCTCCTTTTCTTTCCTCTCTCTCCGGTCCATCGGGTGCCGTGCGGCGTGCCGGCTCGTGGTGTGAAGCGTCCACGCCACTCTCCGACATGCACTCCAACAACCACAGCTGATAGACGGCTGTAGCAGCTCTGCTGCTGAGGACCTCTGGTTACACAGGACACCCCCCACGCGGGAAGGAATGTCTTCCACAGCTCTTTATTGGCCCACTTCACATAGACGGAGCATATTGTGGCAGACAGATCTCCCAGAGTTCATTGGCTCCCACATGGCCCAAGGCTCTCAGTGGAGAATGTCAAAACTCCCCCTGTTCAGTCTCTCTCACCATGACAGTCCTTTTCCTCTCAGTGTCAGCGTCTTCACTTCTCAGTGTCGGCAAAATCCCCCCGCTCCGTCTCGCTACTGCTTTTAAAAGGGAGCGCTTGATTAGACAACTGGCTACAGGTGTGACAATCAGTCCCTCCCTGCCTGCTCACCTGAGCCCGCACTCTCTCTCTCCCCCACACTCTCTCTCTCCCCCCACACCTCCACATCGGCCTTTTGCACACTTTCGCTTTTTGAAGCGTGAAGGCTACCGTAGCTGCAATACATACTTTGAACTGCGTGGCGAGAGAGAGTTGATTGCAATAAATGAACTCAACGCTAGATGGGAGACATTTTTACACAATGTAACTTTAAAATAACAAAAAAAGCCAAAACTTTAAAAAAGCAACAACAAAAAACGATGAAAAAAATGATAAATACCACAAAAAAAGCATCAAAACCGTCAAAAAAAGCACCCAACACATTGAAACTGTGACAAAAATGGGAAAAAGCGGAAATAAACGTCATATAAAGCGATTAAAATGTTGAAAAAAGTGAGTAAAAACACTAAAATAATAATCTTTATTTAACAGTGACTGAAATATTGAGACAACAGTGTTTTTTTCATGGTTGATGGGAAGACAACACAAGGGTTAATATTAAAACTGCTCTGCACATAGAACTAACAACTCATTTAAAAAAATACTCATTTTAGGGGAAAGACCATTGATTAGGACATAGTAATGTTGATCTACACATTTAAAACATCAACACATCTGATCGGATTATAAATAGATTTTTTTCTTCATCATTTCCTCTTTCTTCACATTGGAGAGCTGTGGTCTGTCAGAGATCAGCTGTTCTCCTCTGGTCTCAGTTAGGTCAGAGTCCTGAGTGAACCAGAGGATTGGTTATTATCATCTCCTCCAAAATCAAGATCCCAAGAGACTTTTCTTTCTAATGCCCCGTCACGTGGTGCTGCAACCCAGTCTCACTATCCGCCACCATCTTGGGGTTAAATAGCCTCTTTGTTCATCTCCTCGAATAGCCATTTTCCAAATGCAGATGTTTGAAGTCTCTTTAGTCTGATCTGTCACCAACAACAGGTGATACCTCAACATGTGTCTGATGCTTCCTGTCAGAAAATGATGTCACTTTGTGTTCTGACAGTAAACAGGATCCTAAATGATGCACTGCAGACATGTTAGTACGGGGAGGTAATAGATTACATTTCAGATGAAGAGAAGCTGCATCTCTCTTTGCTCAGTGCACATCTGATCAGTTCTAAAGATGACTGAGGATGAAGAGAGCTCTCAGTCAGTCAGCTGTGTGGTGATGAAGATGACAGTGGTGATGAGGATAGCCTCAGTCTGTGGTTTGAAATGAGAGCAGCAGAAGTGTTGTCTATGTTTCTGTCTTTAGTACCTTTGTTTAATTTAAAAAAAATAATTGTTTTAATGTATTTAGAAAGAAGGCAAAACATGATAGCATTAATATAACAACTGCACATAGAACTAACTAAAGGTCCATGTTTCTATCTTTACTTAGACTAGTACAGTACCTGTCTAACTCCACTGCATAGCCTACTACTGACTTACAGTGTAGGCTACGTCTACATCAGAGGAACACATTGTACTGCTGTATTTACCTGACAGAGAACACTGCAGATTCAGAATGTAATGTTATTAGTGTTGTAAGTTAGCAGTAGACTTAATTAACCCGACCCAGGGTGAGTCTGATGAAAACTGATGTGTCGGCCCGGTTCAGCTCTGAGATTTTCTCGCATTGCACAGCGCTGTGAAGGAATAATTTCAGAGATTACTTTATGTTCTGCCAGCTCACAGCGACGTAATACAATAGCAGGAAAAGAGTCAAAGGCTGTAAACCTTTTTTTTGAATATATGTGGAAAGAAAGCAAAATATGATAGCATTACTATTAAAACTGCACTGCACATAGAACTAACAACTCATTTTAAACAAAACTAATTTTAGGGGAAAGATCATTGATTAGAACATAGTAATGTTGAGCTACACATTTAAAACATCAACACCTCTGATCTTTATTCAGATTGGAGTACTGCGGTTTGTCAGAGATCAGCTGTGCTTCTTTGGCCTCAGCTCTGGAGTCCAACCCCTCCCATCTGAGAGAGCTGGACCTGAGTAGAAACTACAACCTGAAGGATTCAGGAGTGAAGCATCTGTGTGCTGGATTGGAGAGTCCAAATTGTAGACTGGAGACTCTGAGGTCAGTTCCTCTATTTTTTTCTTGTACAGTGTAAATCTATTAAAATTAAATCCATAACAGAAGTTTAAGGGGCCATCCACACGGAAATGTTTTGTTGTGCAAACGCATGTTTTGCATCGTTTGGGCCGACCGTCCAAACGAATCCTGTAAATGCACTGCCTGAAAACGCACTTTTTTGAAACCTGGTCTCAGGGTGAACAAATCTGAAAACGGCTCTCGTTTGGCTTCGTTTGGACGGTGAAACCGTATACCCAAGGTCCATGTTTCTATCTTTACTTAGACTAGTACAGTGCCCGTTGAGCTCCACTGTATAACCGACTACTGACTTACAGTGTAGGCTACATCTACATCAGAGGAAGACATTGTACTGCTGTGTTTACTTGACAGAGAATGCTGCAGATTCAGAATGTAATGTTATTAGTATTGTAAGTTAGCAGTAGACTTAATTAACCCGACCCAAGGTGAGTCTGATGAAAACTGATGTATCGGCCCGGTTCAGCTCTGAGTTTTTCTCGCATTGCACAGCGCTGTGAAGGAGTAATCTCTTAGATTACATTATGTTCTGCCAGCTCACAGCGACTTAATACAATAGCAGGAAAAGAGTCAAAGGCTATAAACCTTTTTTTTAAATATATGTGGAAAGAAAGCAAAACATGATAGCATTAATATTAAAACTGCACTGCCCATAGAACTAACAACTCATTTTAAACAATTCTAATTTTAGGGGTAAGATCATTGATTAGAACATAGTAATGTTGAGCTACACATTTAAAACATCAACACATCTGTTCTTTATTCAGATTGGAGAGCTGCGGTTTGTCAGAGATCAGCTGTGCTCCTCTGGCCTCAGCTCTGAAGTCCAACCCCTCCCATCTGAGAGAGCTGGACCTGAGTAGAAACTACAACCTGAAGGATTCAGGAGTAAAGCAGCTGTGTTCTGGATTGGAGAGTCCACACTGTAGACTGGAGACTCTGAGGTCAGTTCATCTATTTTGTTATTTTACAGTGTAAATCTATTAAAATTAAATCCATAACAGAAGTTTTAAATTTCTATCAGTTCACTTGTTTTCCGTGTTTGTCTGAGTACAAATCACAACAACTCTTTGTTTTCAGTTTGTCAGTCTGAACAGTTTATCTCCAGATGTAGTCTGGACTCAATCTGTCAGAAAACTATAAGATTTATTCTTCAATGTGATGCAAAATTAAATCAAAATTAAAATAGTTTTTACATGTGAAATGCTGTCATAATAAAAAAAAAGATATAGGGCTGCACAATTCGTAGAAAAGTCATATTGTGATTTACAATACTATGATTACAAAAATAAATGCACCAAACAGTAAATAAAAAATATCTTGCTAAAGAAACATGTTGGGTTCCTGTTTACTGTCAGAACACAACGTTCACACACACACATTAAGTGAGCACAGAGAGTGAAGCATGTTTCCAAATGCAGATGTTTGAAGCCTCTTTAGTCTGATCTGTCACCAACAACAGGTGATACCTCAACATGTGTGTGATGCTTCCTGTCAGAAAATGATGTCACTTTGTGTTCTGACAGTAAACAGGATCCTAAATGATGCACTGCAGACATGTTAGTACGGGGAGGTAATAGATTACATTTCAGATGAAGAAAACCTGCATCTCTCTTTGCTCAGTGCACATCTGATCAGTTCTAAAGATGACTGAGGATGAAGAGAGCTCTCAGTCAGTCAGCTGTGTGTTGATGAAGATGACAGTGGTGATGAAGATAGCCTCAGTCTGTGGTTTGAAATAAGAGCAGCAGAAGTGCTGTCCATGTTTCTGTCTTTACTTACTTTATTTTTTATTATATAAAGTCTTATTCATGTATTTACATTTGTAAATTTTCTTTAATTCTAACCTATATTACACAGTTTACATTTTATGCATCAGAGGGATGAAATTACAGTCACAAAAGTACATTTGTTTCATGGAATATATCATTTTTTTATGTATTTAGAAAGAAAGCAAAACATGATAGCATTAATATAAAAACTGCACTGTACAGTAGAAGTAACTAAAGGTCCATGTTTCAATCTTTACTTAGACTAGTACAGAGCCCGTTGAAAATGTGCCTGTTTGGAACGGCCGATTGCTTGGCCTGTGGTATTACTGCTTGTAGAATTCTTAAAAACCAAATTGTACCCCAAAATGACTTACAGAAGGACCCCAAACCACTTCATATACAACTCCACTGTATAGCCATATACTGACTTACAGTTTAGGCTACATCTACATCAGAGGAAGACATTGTACTGCTGTATTTACCTGGCCGAGAAAGCTGCAGATTCAGAATGTAATCACAAAATATCACAATGACAATGTGGAGTAATCAGACATTAGCGTCATGTACTCGTGGCAGTGTGCTACCCACCTGACCCGTTATGAGAGCTGATCAGCACATATCTGTGGTCATCAACCACCAGAACTGGACAATTTGTGTGTGTGTGTGTGTGTGAGAGAGAGAGACTGTGTTGTCTTGTGTTGTATGATACTAATTTAACATTTCATCAGAGGTGTTAATTTCCATACAGGTTTAGTAGCTTGACAGTTAATGGTGAAGTAGGACATTTTAGTTGCGGGGGTATTTTGGCTTAATACAATAGAAGGAAAATAGTCAAAGGCTGTAAACTTTTTTTTTATATTTGTGGAAAGAAAGCAAAACAACATAGCATTAATATTAAAACTGCACATAGAACTAACAACTCATTTTAAACAATACTCATTTTAGGGGTAAGATCATTGATTAGGACATAGTAATATTGAGCTACACATTTAAAACATCAACACATCTGATCTTTATTCAGATTGAGGAACTGCGGTTTGTCAGAGATCAGCTGTGCTTCTCTGGTCTCATCGCTGAAGTCCAACCCCTCCAATCTGAAAGAGCTGGACCTGACAGACAACATCAACCTGAAGGATTCAGGAGTGAAGCAGCTGTGTGCTGCATTGGAGAGTCCAAACTGTAGACTGGAGACTCTGAGGTCAGTTCATCTATTTCATTCTTCTACAATGTAAATCTATTAAAATTAAATCCATAACAGAAGTTTTGAATTTCTATCAGTTCACTTGTTTTCTGTGTTTGTCTGAAAACAAATCACAACAACTCTTTGTTAGTTTTCAGTTTGTCAGTCTGAACAGTTTGTCTCCAGATGTAGTCTGGACTCAAACTGGATCAGTGTTTGTCAGAAAACTATAAGATTTATTCTTCAATGTGATGTAAAATTAAATCAAAATTTAAAATAGTTGTTACATGTGAAACACATTCATAATTAAAAAATAAGAAATATGGCTGCAGAATTTGTAGATAAGTCATATTGTGATATACAATACTGTGATTGAAAAATAAATAAATGCACCAAACAATAAATAAAAAATGGCATTCTAAAGAAACCCAGAAAACCCTCAACATTTTGGGTTCCTTAAAAAAGTTCAACGAAATATATAGAATATAAAAACATAAAAACTTGTCTATAAAAAGGAAGAAAGGAAGAATTTAATGAGTAGAGAAAATAAAGAATGAAGACAGAGAGAGAAAGAAAAGTAATTGAAATAAAAAGACACGGGACATGTTTACTACTGTTACAGATTTTAAAGTGTGAAAAACACCAAGCTTCTTAAGACCCAGTGTCTTCTTCTGTGGTTTCTACTGTGGGTAAAGTGAAGGCTGTTACAACGTGGAGACTGGAGTGGACACTGAGTGAGACGCACACAGCTCACCTTTTAGTTTCCTTAAATCACACAGTTTATGAGGTTAGTTATTCACACACAGCGACATCATGACTGGGATTAGATCAATCATCCAGCATTAAGAAAAAGTTCAATGCATTTTCAAGATGTCCACACACACACACACACACACACACACACACACACACACACACACACACACACACACACACACACACACACATACATACAGACACACACACACACACACACACACGGAGACACACACATATATATAGACACAGATACATGGAAACACACATACACACACACACACACACACACACACACACTTACATATAGACACACACACACACAGAGACACACACACACACACACACACACACACATACATATAGACACACACACACACACACACATACACAAACACATAGACACACACACACACACAGTCACACATAGACACACCCACACAAACACACAGACACACACATACATATAGACACACACAGAGACACACACACACACACACGGAGACACACACACACACGGAGACACACACACATAGAGACACACACACACACACACACACACACACACACACACACACGTTAAAGGAGCAGAGAGTGAAGCATGTTTCCAAATGCAGATGTTTGAAGTCTCTTTAGTCTGATCTGTCACCAACAACAGGTGATACCTCAACATGTGTGTGATGCTTCCTGTCAGGAAATGATGTCACTTTGTGTTCTGACAGTAAACAGGATCCTAAATGATGCACTGCAGACATGTTAGTACGGGGAGGTAATAGATTACATTTCAGATGAAGAGAAGCTGCATCTCTCTTTGCTCAGTGCACATCTGATCAGTTCTAAAGATGACTGAGGATGAAGAGAGCTCTCAGTCAGTCAGCTGTGAGGTGATGAAGATGACAGTGGTGATGAAGATAGCCTCAGTCTGTGGTTTGAAATGAGAGCAGCAGAAGTGCTGTCCATGTTTCTGTCTTTACTTAGTCTATTTTTTATTATATAAAGTCTTATTCATGTATTTACATTTCTCAATTTTCTTTAATTCTAACCTAAATTACACAGTACATTTTAAGAGTCAGAGGAATGAAATTAAAGTCACAAAAGTACCTTTGGTTCATGTAAAGTTTCTTTTTTGAAATATATGTGGAAAGACAGCAAAACATGATATAGGTTTAGTCCTCGACGCAGAGAGCCCGGGTTCGTCTCCGACCTGCGGCCCTTTGCTGCATGCCATCCCCCCCCCCTCTCATTTAATGCCTTCAGCTGTCCTGTCAATATAAAGGCTGAAAATGCCCCAAACAAAACGTCAAAAATAAGCACCCAACACATTGAAAAAGTGAGAAATACATTGGGAAAAAGCAAAATAAAACGTCATAAAAAGTGACTAAAAACACTAAAATGTAAAATACTAAACTTTATTTAACAGTGACTGAAACATTGAGACAACAAAAGTGTTTTTTTCATTGTTGACGGGAAGACAACACAAGGGTTAATATTAAAATTACACTGCACAGAGAACTAACAACTCATTTTAAACGATACTCATTTTAGGGGACAGACCATTCATTAGGACATAGTAATGTTAAGCTACACATTTAAAACATCAACACATCTGATTGGATTATAAATAGATTTTTATCTTCATCATTTCCTCTTTCTTCAGATGTGAGAGCTGTGGTCTGTCAGAGATCAGCTGTTCTCCTCTGGTCTCAGTTAGGTCAGAGTCCTGAGTCAACCAGACCATTGGTTCTTATCATCTCCTCCCAAATCAAGATCCCAAGAGACTTTTCTTTCTCTAAAGTGGGCTTTGATTTCCTCTTTTACACACTAACCTAACAGACATGCAACACATACGCAGATCAGCTAACCCCATCTCGCGTTGTTTCTTCCTCCATCTTGATCTCGCGTGGCTTAGCTACCCACGTGGTCTCATCACCTCACCCTCTATCTCTCTTTCTATTTCTCTCTCACACACACACACACACACACACACACACACACACACACACACACCACATGTTTGCATGCTTTTGCCTTTGTTGTAGTTGTAATAAGTCAATAGGTTTATTGATTGAAGAACTATAGTTAGTGATTATTTGTGTATATGTTGTAGTAACAGCTTGTTGAACAGGTCAGGGCTCTAGTTTCACCCTTCCTGTTTACTTTATAAATATGAGATAAATTAATCAAATTAATTAAGATCTGTATTTTAAAGAGAACACCACCTATGAGACTGTTTTCACAGCTCAGTTATTGGTCCCTGATTCCAGGGTGGTGCCCTGTTTTGATTGTTTGTCAATTTGGTAAAGTTATTACACATATTCATAACTTTATTAATATTGGTAAAACATCTTTGATAAATTGCCAATAATTGAATCTGTACCCTTACTAATTCCCAACAGTGTTGTTCATCCTTTACACAGAGTGAGCAGCAGCTTCTTATGAAGTATGTTAACGTGAAAGACATTATTTGTAAAAAAGCTGTAATGAAACAGAGAGAGAAAGCGTGGCAGACGATCTCAGACCGACTGATGCATAAGCAGCCTAAAAATATATTTACTGACCACTGAATGAGTAAGCAGCCTAAAAATATATTTACTGACCACTGAATGAGTAAGCAGCCTAAAAATATATTTACTGACCACTGCTCTGAAATGAAACCATTATAATCATACCATTCAAGGAGTTAGGCTAATTATTTGCACAAATGAACAGTTATACTCTTTGCCTTAAAAGTGAGCAGAAGACAGACTAATGATACTCAGGAAATTTACCATGAAGCTCAATTACAACCACTAATCTCCAATATTAGAATATGATTTGTATATATCTCTTTCTCCCTCTCTCTCTGTCTCTCTCTGTCTCTCTCTGTCTCTGCCTCTCTCTCTCTCTCTCTCTCACACTCTCTCATTAACACTAACTTCCACTCCTCGCTTTTCAGGCAAAGTGTACAACAGTTTGTTTGTGGAAATAATCAGCCTTCCCCTCCCGACGCTGTCGGTGTTTGGGCTCTAATAAATCAACTAAAATAATTAAAGGTGTATTGGTCTCTGACTAGTCTGGTATATATAGCTAGTCTATATCCTCGACCTTCCACTTCCAGGGATTGCTGCCGGAAAATTCCGCCTTATGTCCTTTATTTCGACCGGATGTCCGTCCCCTTCCTCTGTCTCTGTGTTGGCGTTCTAACCTCCGGCTGATTTGTGAGGACTATGTTTAACTGCTCCTCAGATCTCTGCAGGGTAAATCCAGACAGCTAGCTAGACTATCAATCTGAGTTTTCTGTTGCACGACTAAAACTAGTTTTGAACGTCCACATGTTCCACCAAAACCAGTTCCTTCCTGAGACTATTTAGCAGAGGCACGTGGCGCCGTCCGGAGCTTAGCCCCGCCCAAGACGATTGTGATTGGTTTAAAGGGGTGATAGAATGCAAAACCTATTTTACCTTGTCATAGTTGAAAAATGACAGTTTGGTGGGTAAATAGGACATACATAGAACCTCAAAATCCCATTGACACCTCTTTCCTCTGCAAATCTCACAATTTGAAACTGCCGCTGAAAATGGGCAAATCTCAACGAGCCGCCTAGTTGACCTCAACTCGGCAGCTCCTCCTCATTTGGCTCTAGTCTCTCTCTTTGTTATGTTCCAATATTAACATAGGCTACACAACTGACCGGAGATCAGGTAGTCTTCTGAATCTAGATCACGCAGATCTCTGCTATTCCATTACAAATTCACTTATGAAACTTTTATGCAAGAAATCAACTATGTAAAGCTCAAATATGGGCAGTTTTACGAAAATGGATGGCTAATTGCAAATTTTGTCCGACAGTGTGTGGAGTTCAGCGGTTGGTGCTGCCTGGGTTGCTGCCTCGCCGCCCTGCCTGTCCTCCGTCACAGACCCTGGCCTGCTGTGAGCTCGATTGAGCTCCGTCACGGCCGTTAGCCCGCGGTGCTCAATACCCGCGCAAACTCACCCTTTTCTGGATGACTGGACTACCAATTGCCGCTGCCCCGACAGAGCCCCAGGGCCTGAAGCTCGCTGTTCTCCCTCCCCTCTTCCTGTTAAATGGCCGGTGTGTGACTGAGAGCGCGGTCAGCAAGCTTGTTACGCCCGCAATCTATTACCTACCACAGGTTCCAGTTAATCTCATAATGGATATGTGTGTTGAGTTATTTAAACAAACGATCGGGAAAATAAACGCCTCTTGCCCGCGAGTCTCATTGATAGAGCCCGCGTTGAGCTGGAGTCCATCAATGAGAGCTAGCTAGCCTCCTCCTAACGAGACCTCTGACATTCACAAAAATGTATTCAATTGAAATCCAAAATCGGACAAGTATTAGCTAAGTTTTGTAAGACCTTGGGGAATCTGTAATATACATGCCGTGACGAAATTCAAACTGTAAATATACTATAGTTATTAGGGGTGCAACGGATCAAAAAACTCACAGTTCGGATCGTTTCTCAGATCAGAGTCACCGATCGGATCATTTTTCGGATCAGCAAAAAGAAAAAAAAGACAAGACAAATAAACATAAGTTTTGTCTTTTTGTTTATTAACACTTTTAAATTATTAAATTAAAATATATAAAATCAACTTAAAGTGCACAAGGCATAATATCTTCTTTTTAACATAATTAATGAAAAACAACTGTTTTGTCTGTGACAGTCTGCTGTGATGAAGTGAGCGGTTATCGTCACATAGCTCTCCATTCCCCTGGACGTCCACCCGTCTGTCATGAGCGCAACAGAGGATGCTCGGGATAGTTCATCCACAACTTTTTTCTTATCCTGCTCATGAAGATCTGGCACAATCTTTTCGCTGAAATGGGTGCGCGACGGGATGTCGTAACGTGGTTCAAGCACTTTCAGAATGTGTTTAAAGCCCTCGTTTTGCACAACCAATGTGGCCTCATGTCTGCACCTATAAACACACCGATAGCGTTTGTGATGGCTTTAGCCTGGTCTGATTGTGCAACAAGGGGCTGCTTAAATGCCGCGGTGATAAGCGGTTGTTGATCAGCTTTCATTTTCACTCCTGTCAGTGAAACACCGGGGTGATTTAGTTTCAAATGCGTGGCCATGCTTGATGTGTTTCCACTGTCATATGGCTTTCTTGTGCCACAGTGCCTACACATCGTCACGGTTTTATCCACTAACGTCTTTCCTTCGTCATTATATTTGACAGGGAAGCCAAAATGCTCCCATACAGGGGATTTAAATGACACGGGGCGTTCAAGCTCCTCCGTTCCTCCGCTCGCCATGACCACGCTGCGTGTGGACTGAACATGCGCACAACCTTTTTTTTTTCAGAAATCAATCCGCAGATCATGTGTGTGCTGAACCGAAGATATTGATCCGAACGGATCCGTTGCACCACTAATAGTTATGCCGAAAGTCTAGCTAGCTAGCCGCGATCTTTCCCCATTGTGTTGAATGGGACACATAGCTAGCTAGCTGCTCCTCCTAACAAGGCCCCTGGCGTTCACAAAAATGCCTTAATTTGAAATCGGACACAACTGTTAGCTTTATAAGACATTTGAACCTGTAATATAAGTGCCGTGACGAAATTCAAACTGTAAATATACTATAGTTATGCCGAAAATGTAGCTAGCTAACCGCAATCTTTCCTCATTCTATTGAATGGGACACATAGCTAGCTGCTCCTCCTAACAAGACCCCTGGCGTTCACAAAAATGCCTTCATTTGAAATCGGACACAACTGTTAGCTTTAGAAGACATTGGGGAACCTGTAATATAAGTGCCGTGATGAAATTCAAACTGTAAATATACTATAGTTATGCCGAAAGTGGAGCTAGCTAACCGCGATCTTTCCCCATTCTATTGGATGGGACACATAGCTAGCTGCTCCTCCTAACAAGACCCCTGGCGTTCACAAAAATGCCTTAATTTGAAATTGGACACAACTGTTAGCTTTATAAGACATTGGGGAACCTGTAATATAAGTGCCGTGGCGAAATTCAAGCTGTAAATATACTATAGTTATGCCGAAAGTGGAGCTAGCTAGCCGCAAGCTTTTCCCATTGTATTGAATGGGACACATAGCTAGCTAGCTGCTCCTCCTAACAAGACAACTGACATTCACAAAAATGTCGTAAAAACAAATCGGACACAACTGTTAGCTTTGTAATACCTTGGGGTAGCTGTGATATAAGTGCCGTGACGAAATTCAAACTGTAATTAAAGCTGCGAGCAGCGATGGACGGGCCCTCGCACCTCTGCGCGAGTCAGGGTTACCAGCGGACGCCGCTCCTTACGACCGTGCGTTCACGCGGCACTCAGACGCCGCAAATCGTCAACAATGCCGAAATCGACAACTTCCTGCCAAGTTCAACGATAGCTCACACAAGACTCTACGTCATACGGTTCATTAGCTTCGAAAAGGGGCGTGGCTAAAGCATAGGGGGCGGGTCAAACCATCACCAATGAAAAAAGAAGTCTCTGCTGAGTTCGTTGATACCTAACATAAGACTCTACCTTAAACGGGTCACCAGTTATGAAAGGGGGCGTGGCTTAAGCATAAGTGGGCGGGCCAAACCATCAGCAATGAATAAAGAAGTCTCTGCTGAGTTCAATGATACCTCACACAAGGGTCTACATCAAACGGGTCATTAGTTATAAGAGGGGGCGTGGCTAAAGCATAGGGGGCGGGCCAAACCATCACCAATGAAGAAGGAACTCTCTGCTGAGTTCAATGACACCTCACACAAGGGTATACCTTAAACAGTTCAAATGTTATGAAAGGGGGCGTGGCCTAAGTAAGTGGGCGTGGTTAACGTATAGGGGGCGGCTCAGTATCACATGTAGACCACACATAAGTTTCATGTAAATCGGATGATTTTTGTCATATAAGGCGCATTTCCTGTTGCCAACGGGGGGCGCTATTACCAAAAGTCAATTTTGGCCTGTAGGTGTCCTCAGGCCTGGACCCTTGTTAACCGTGAGAAATTTCGGGCAGATACGACAATGTACACTCAAGTCAACAGCTTCTTTGTTCATCGCTAAACACTCAAAATGGCCGCCACACCACACCACACCCACACCATCTGACGAAAAGTTTTTCTTTTAATAACTTGTCATCGTTAAGGTGTTGGGATGGTACAGACCAAGTTTGAAGTCCATCGAATGAAATCTCTAGGAGGAGTTCGTTAAAGTATAGCACCTTGACTTTTAGGCCTACTTCCTGTTGCCACTAGGGGGCGCTATGACTTTAAATAAATATCGGCCTTTATTTGTCCTCAGGGTTGGACTCTTATGAATCCTGAAAAGTTTCGAGCCAGTTGGACAACGTACACTCAAGTTACACCCGGAATATGAGAACTGCTGTCGCGTCTCTAATGTGTGTGTATGGGGATTCGCTCAACCAATCAGTGCGCAGCTCATCTAAATATTCATGAGCATACGATATTTGGAAGAAAAGCTCTTGTTACAAATAGGGCCAAAACACAGGGATGCATAAGGGCCAATAAAATATCAACCAGGCCATTTTCAGCCCAACCAATGTTACATACCCCATTAGGAGACCTTAAGGAAGTGTGAAATACCCTATATAATCATTCTATCACCCCTTTAAAGAAATGCCAATAAACCAGATCACGTTTTACTTCCATCCAGGAATGCTGTGTAGACTAGCCAGACCTTCCTCCACAGCGCTGTCTGGCTATAAGAGACTATGGTGACACTAAACTGCAGACATAAGGCTGATATTTATCAGGTGAAATCCCCTTCAGAACTGATGACATTAAAACTAGTCCAAATTAAGTTTTTAGTGTCTCATCTCAAATTTTAAAAGTAAGAAAATAAGATTCAAACATTTGAAAATGCCATTTGTACATCACATTTACAGTTTACACTTAACACTGTTAACAGTTAAGTTACTGAGTTCAGCCACGAGGTTTACCAGTTTTAAGTAAACGCAACATTTATTCCCGTCTGTTTGGTTTCTCCGACAACAGCCGTGACCATAGAGCTAGTTTGTGTCTTTCAACTCATAGCTTTATCAGCAGACTGCTGGATGTCCCGGTGTAGGAATCCTCTACAGTGACATACAGACACACTTTACACCGTTTAACTGTCAGCGTTTTAACTGTGTTTAATCCAGTTATTACAGTAGCTAATGGTAGGCTAACGTTACTCGCTGCCAAGTGTAACATGTTGATATGCGGCGATGCTTCTGTTCCCTCTAACGTCTGTTTCGGAGCATCAGAGAGCAGCACAGATATTTAGGAGGCACCGTAATGAGGCACCGAAGCCGGATTTTAACATCCACAGTTAGCGTGAACAGAAAGTGGCGTTGCCTGTATCTTTTCACGGCAAACACGCTTGTGGAAAGCGGTCGCACAACAGCTGAAATAATGTGTTGAGCAAGAACGTAGTGTTTAGACTTTAAGGAGACTTCCAAATGAAATACTGGCCTGAATACTGGTCTTTTGAAATAAGATTTTCCAGTTTTGAAAGTTTAGATTTGTTTTTATACATTAAAAAAATATATATATTTAACAGGTGGTTGCCAAATGGGACAACTGAGTGAAACAAATCAGTCACAAACATTATTGTAAATAGAGCAAGTAGAACTTTGTAGCGTCTCTGACTTGAATTAGTTCACCAGTTTGATATATGATGAACTTTTAAAGCCAAGATTTCCTGTCACTTTGAACTCAACTAAGGATGTTAAATATCTCTGTAACTTAGTTAGCATGGCCTTATGAATGATGACAGGTATGATGACGTCTTTTAGGACCTTTACTAAGGACAGAGGGAGTAGGATGCTGTACAGGTTGGAAAACCTCTTGAGCTAAATCTGTCATCTGTGATATTAGGCTGTATAAATAAAATGGACTTGACTATGAATGTAGGGAAAGTCAGATTTGAACTGTTAGATTAGTTTCTATGATTGGTGTCCATGTGAGGATAGTGGTGTTTTCTAGAGCTGTACAGTAAGTGAACTTATTAAAGAGCAGATGTGTTCAGGAGACTCATCTCTACCTGAAACATTAGGATGTTAGTGAAGATAAGCTACACTTCATTCACAAGACAATGAAACATGTTGATTAATAATAAACTTTAATAAGATGATCCTGTTTAACCTGTCAATATTACAGCTTACTGTGTGTAATTATTGTAAATGTATTGCATTTATTGAACACGTCTAATTCATGTCATTGCAGCATAGTAATGGTGAGCTACAGATTTAACACCTTAATATAACAGAATAACACAAAAAATTCACTCCAAAGTCTTTATAGCAGCATGTTGTCATTAATATTAATTAGAGCTCTTTTTCAATTTTTTTATTTTACAGTTTTTATCCTGATCCTGTTGTGTTCACGTGTTTCTGTTTTCTAAACCTTTTTCAGCTCTAAAAAGATTATTAAACATTGAATGATTTCAAGCAGGAACATTGTCTTCTAAAGTTACACAATTTATTCTTTATTCAGATTGTATTACTGCGGATTGTCAGAGATCAGCTGTGCTGCTCTGGTCTCAGCTCTGAAGTTCAACCCCTCCCATCTGAGAGAGCTGAACCTGGGCTACAACAAGGAGCTGAAGGATTCAGGAGTGAAGCTGCTGTGTGGTTTTCTGGGAAGTCCAAACTGTAGACTGGAGACTCTGAGGTCAGTCCACTGACTCTCTGCTACTATTATAGATCTAATATGTTACTAATATGTACATGTACGACTTACATACATGAAGTTATAAATGTTCTTTTTGTTCATATTTTAGTTTCTTGTAGTAAATCTAGTCTGCAGTCACAACAGACTGCAGACTAGAGCGTTTGTTAAAGAAACTGTAGAAAATGTCCAGTTAGTTGTTTAAGTAAATTAATGTTTATTATTGTTGGTAATTGGTCACATATGGTTTTAAATTGCTAATGTTTACTTGCTGAAGTAGAAATATTTATTTGATTCTGTTAATTTCAGTGTTTTCACAAGTGTCTGATCAATGATATTGATTTTTCAGAACACACAGCTGTTTAGAGGATGAATATAGTATTGATCCTTTATTGGCTGACATGATGATTTTCCACAATGACAAAATCTCTCTAGTCATTTTAGGGAAAATGTCACTGATTAGGACATAGTAATGTTGAGCTACACATTTGAACATCAACACATCTGATTGGATTATAAATAGATTTTTATCTTCATTTATTCCTTAATCAGATTGGCGCTCTGCGGTTTGTCAGAGATCAGCTGTGCTGCTCTGGTCTCAGCTCTGAAGTCCAACCCCTCCCATCTGAGAAACCTGAACCTAAGGGGCAACGACCTGAAGGAGTCAGACGTGGAGCAGCTGCGTGATCTGAAGGAGAGTCCAGACTGTAGACTGAAGACTCTAGAGTAAGTAGAGGGTTGGAGTCAGTCCATGCTGGTTTCAGCAGTATCAAACTAAACACAGATAGTTCAAAGCAAAGATCCAGTATTTTCTGTAAACCTCCAACCTTGTCAGTGAAGCTGTGAGAGGAGAGAGAGAACAGTCAGCAAATCAGAGACCGTTCTCTCTGAACCCAACAGCAGTAAATCATCATTAAAGTGTGCAGTGAACATCTCTCTGTTTCTGCAGTAATGATGCATTCAGGACTCTCAGCAGTCTATTTCCACTGTGTAATTCTGTAGAAATCTGCAGAGTCAACAGACCTGATGCCCAAAGTCTCTGCAGGTCTATGAGCTTCACTCCAACACGTTAACATGAGAGCTGAAAGGAAGCAGGCTGCCTATACAGCCGCTCCACTTGGTGTTTGAAGTAAGTAAGTAAGTAAGTAAAGTAAAAACAGCTCGCGCTGACCAAAGTGCTGGAACAGGACTGAAGTCTCTGCTGCTCTTTATACTGGATGTGCTGCATCACTGACTGACAGCTGATGAACGGAGTATTTTTTTCCAGGTGAAATTTACAAGGGTCACTGTTTCCCACAGAATTATATTCTGTGGTAGCTAACCCAGGGTGGGGGGTGCACACGCGGAAAGAGTTGCAGACTTCTTATATTAATTGTACTGCAAATATTTTTGACAACTTAAATAGACAATCTGCCCACAGTCCCATCCTCAAGGCTATACGGGTGCCGGGGCAGTCCCAGCACACAATGTAGTCTTTCAACTAACAAAAACAACATAAACTTGCTCTTTGATGAAACAAAAGATACCACAAGTAATAAATCTGTTTAACAGCCAGATGCTGTTCACCTCTTTGTGACCTTTTGCATGCAAGACAAAAAAATAAACTTAATTGTTACTGTATGTTTTTAACTTGTTGAACATGAACAAAATTCAAATTTTTGCAACTTACCCAATTAACCTAGTGGGGATAGTTTTGTGTCTCTTACACATAAAATAACAACAACAACACAAGTGTAATGTTTTTTTCTATTTTGAAATATCCATCCATCCATCCATCTTCGTCTGCTTATCCGGTGTCGGGTCGCGGTGGGAGCAGCTTCAGCAGGGGACGCCAAACTTCCCTTTCCCGAGCAACATTAACCATCTCCGACTGGGGGATCCCGAGGCGTTCCCAGGCCAGGTTGGAGATATAATCCCTCCACCTAGTCCTGGGTCTTCCCCGAGGCCTCCTCCCAGCTGGACGCCTGGAGCACCTCCCTAGGGAGGCGCCCAGGGGCATCCTCTTACCAGATGCCCGAACCACCTCAACTGGCTCCTTTCGACGCCGAAGAGCAGCGGCTCTACTCCGAGCTCCTCACGGATGAGTGAGCTTCTCACCCTATCTTCAGGGAGACGCCAGCCACCCTCCTGAGGAAACCCATTTCAGCCGCCTTGTACCCTGGATCTCGTTCTTCTCGGTCATGGCCCAGCCTTCATGACCATAGGTGAGGGTAAGGAACGAAACTGGCCGGTAGATCGAGAGCTTTGCCTTCTGGCTCAGCTCTCTTTGTCTACAACGGTGCAATTGAATGTAATACCGCGCCCCGCTGCGATTCTCCGACCAGTCTCCCGCTCCATTGTCCCTCTCGTGAACAAAACCCCAAGGTACTTGAACTCCTTCACTTGGGGTAAGGACTCATTCCCTACCTGGAGTAGGCACTCCATCGGTTTCCTGCTGAGAACCATGGCCTCAGATTTAGAGGTGCTGATCCTCATCCCAACCGCTTCACCTCGGCTGCAAACCGATCCAGTGAGTGCTGAAGGTCGCCGGAGCGATGATGCCATCAGGACCACATCATCTGCAAAGAGCAGCGATGAGATCCCCAGCCCAACAAAGCAACTCCTCCCCACCCCCACGCCTCGATATCCTGTACATAAATGTTACAAACAAGTTTGGTGACGGCAGGCCCTGGCGGAGGCCAACCCTCACCTGAAACGGAGTCCGACTTACTTCCGAGAACCCGGACAAATTCACTCACTTTGGTCGTACAGAGATTGGATGTCCCTGAGAAGACACCCCCTCACCCCATACTCCCGCAGCACCTCCCACAGTATCTCCCGGGGGGACCGGTCATGCCTCTTTCCAGATCCACAAAACACATGTAGACCGGTTGAGCATACTCCCAGGCTCCCTTCCCGGACCCTTGCGAGAGTGAAGAGCTGGTCTGTTGTTCCCACGACCAGGACGGAATCCGCAATTGTTCTTCTTCAATCTGAGGTTGAGCTATCGGGCCGAACCCTCCTTTCCAGCACCTTGGAGTAGACTTTTACCAGGGAGGCTGAGAAGTGTGATACCCCTGTATATGGCTAACACCTTTCCACCCTTGCTCCCCTTTTAAAAGGGGAACCACCACCCCGGTCTGCCACTCCTTTGGCACTGTCCCAGACTTCCACTCAATGTTGAAGAGGCATGTCAACCAGGACAGCCCCTCCACACCCAGAGCCTTGAGCATTTCTGGACGGATCTCATCAATCCCAGGGGCTTTGCCACTGTGGAGTTGTTTGACTACATCAGTGACTTCCACCTGGGAAATTGACAATGATCCCCCATCATCCTCCAGCTCTGCCTCTAACATAGAAGGTTATAAAATCGATCATTGACCTTTGGCCTAGGGTGCTCTGGTACCACGTACACTTATGAGCATCCCTATGTTCGAACATGGTGTTTGTTATAGACAATCCATGACTAGCACAGAAGTCCAACAAAAAACAACCACTCTGGTTTAGATCAGGGAGGCCGTTCCACCCAATCACGCCTCTCCAGGTATCTCCATCATCGCCCACGTGCGTGCGAGCCCCATGCAGGACTCCAGTCAAGGTCTCCAAGAAGGCCGAATACTCCGAACTCCTGTTTGGTGCATATGCACAAACAACAGTCAGAGTTTTCCCCCACAACCGCCCAGGCGTAGGGAGGCGACCCTCGTCCACCGGGGTAAACTCCAACGTGGGCGCTCAGCCGGGGGCTGTGAGGTATCCCCAACAACACCCGCCCGGCCAACACCCTGGGCAACTCGAAGAAAAGAAAAGAGTCCAACCCCTATCCAGGAGTATGGTTCCATAACCGAGACTGTGCGTAGAGGTAAGCCCCACCAGATCATAACGGTAGCCGCTCCACCTCCCACACCAGTTCCGGCTCCTTCCCCCACAGAGAGGTGACGTTCCACGTCCCCAGAGCCAGCGTCTGCTGCCCGGTTCTGGTCCGTCGAGGCCCCTGACCTTCACTGCCACCCATGTGGCAGCGCACCCGACCCCAGCGGTTCCTCCCACAGGTGGTGGGCCCATGGGATGTATTATTTTGAAATATTGATAAATAAATAGTCAGTGATGTTGAATAGCCTGTAGGACTACAGTAGTGTAACAGACCATCCCTACAGTTCAGTAGCCATGTGAACCGCTGATTCATTGTAAAGGTAACCATCATAGTGTGAAATCCAGTTGAACTGATGCTGTTAGGTGAACGGGGCTCAGCAGAGAGGTGGAGAGAGACCACGTCTCTGCAGCTTATTCAGGGAGTCAGGTCAACGCTGCTAAAGACCTCAAAACTTTGAGTTTCATGTGTAGGATCCTCCCATATGGCTCGCA
Source organism: Perca fluviatilis (assembly GCF_010015445.1). Lineage (NCBI taxonomy): Eukaryota > Metazoa > Chordata > Actinopteri > Perciformes > Percidae > Perca > Perca fluviatilis. The sequence goes on from NC_053133.1 coordinate 28,709,167, forward strand.
TCAGGTGGTAACATCAACTGTACCAAAACACGGGGAAAAGGACTTAACGCGACATACGATAGTTTTTATTTTGACAGGATATGAAACTGTCTTAATGTAACACTGATAGATGGTCCCCAGAGCAGCATGGTCACCTGGAGAGTCCGGTACAGTCTGACTCTGCTAACAGAGATACCATCAGCTCTATACAGCGGAGCGTTCATGTCAGTCAAATCAGAGCCAGCTGCATACAGTAGTGACTGTGGATGAGAGGGGGCTGCTGAAAATCAGACGTTTTGGAGCTCGTGATATTCCTTTGGCGCCGGCTAAAACCTCTTTAGGGGGCGCCAAAACTTTCTCTATGCAGTAAAACCCTGAATAAATACAGATAATAACTTCATAATACTAACCATTAAACTCCAGATGGACTCCAGCCGTCTTCTCTGGGGGGGAAAGATCGATGTGGGAAAAATTAACTTCTTCTTCTTCTGTGTGTTAATTAGTGGATCACAAACCAAGTTTAAGGCTCAAACCACCACCTGCATTACTGTATTGGAGGGTGTAGAATAATTAATGGGGTTAATTAATCTGAACGGAGGAGTATTCACAGTCAGGTCTGTTGTGTTTGTGAGAGAGAGAGAGAGAGAGAGAGGAGAGGATAAAGAGAGGGAGAGTGAGAGAAAGGGGAGAGAGTGGATAGAGGGAGGTAGGGAGATAGTGAAGGAGAGAGAGAAAGAGAGACAGGGAGAGAGAGGGAGAAGGAGAAGGAGAGAAAGGAAGGCGAGAGAGAGAGAGGAGAGAGAGGAGGGAGAGGGATAAGGAGAGAGAGGGAGACAGAAGGAGAGATACATTAGCCTAGCAGCTAGCTCATAGCTTACTCCCGTTAACCACCATACTGTTGTGATACGTTACTTCTTCACCACGGTATGAAAACTACATACAGTCACAGCCCTATTTATCTCTTCTGTTGTCTTCTTCTCTCATCAGATGGACGTCGTGGTAACCGAGTGATCAGAAGGAGGATGTTGGAGGACCAGCTGAGTCCTGATGATCCCGAGAGCTTGAAGCAGCAGCAGCACCTCTAACTGGGCCATGTTACTGGGAGGTAGAGTGGAGAGACTGACTGAGGCTCTGCACGCTTCCACATTAGCAACGGCACGTGGCCATGAAAGAAGGATGTCGGGCGAGTTGATTGGCCGACATTATCCTCTGGGTCAGTGGGGGGCTCTGTCTCCATCAGAATCAGCTGACTCAGCAATACGTCAGACTACAGAGTGGAGCCAAGTGTGGAAAGCATACGTTTGCTAACATTTCACATTTTACCATCAATGGTAAACTTGACTGTCGTCGCTGCAGGACAGTCAGCTGTTTGTCTGATAAACTTAACTGCCCCCCGCTGAAACAACCGTTACCTCACCAGAGACCTTACCCACAGTAACATCTTCTCTTCTCAAATTAACCGTTCACATTTAAACTAGACGTTAATAGGTGAAGGGTGATTACCACGCTGTCATAGCGGAAGAGATTAGCTTCACACACACACACACACACAACACACACACACACACACACACACACACACACACACACACACACACACACACACACTCAACACACACACACACACACACACACACACACACACACTCACACACACACACACCCACACAAAAAACACACAGATAGACACACACCCACTCTCACACACATACACAGACACACACAGACACACACACTCTCACATACACAATCACACACACACACCCACACCAAACACACACACACACACTCTCACATACACAATCACACACACACAGACACACACACACACACACACACACACACACTCTCACATACGCACTCACACAAACAGACACACAGACACACACACACACACACACACACACACACACACACACACACACACACACCCTTTAACCCCGTGCTAATAGGGAAGAGTTGTCTCAAGGAGGCCGACAGAAGAAGCTCTCAGTGAATGAAGAAGAACTGATATGAATGTAATCAAATTAATAAATCAGTTTGTTGTTTGGACAAATCATTGTGTATTTACCATTAATACAATCTTATGAAAAAGTGTTTTATATTTCCCAGGCCAGTGATGTGGATTATTTAGATATCTTTTTGTCCCGTTGACCACTGGGCTCCTCCAGCTGGACATGATTGATTGAGATCTTGTGGAGCCAGAGTGACTCAGCAGATTAGGACAGCAGAACTGTAGATGTCCAGTCATTTAAACTGCCCTCAGCTTCTCTTCCTGTTAAGTGGGCCTATCTCTGGATCTCTTTGGGTTGGTCTCCACGCTGTTGAATGATGAACTGCTGTTAAAGTTGATCAGATTCTGGAACTTGAAGGTTGATGTCAGAACTCAGAAGTCTGCCAGTAAGTTTAATTCTCATTCTCATCAGTGCTGGATTATATTTCTGTATATTTGTTCTTTCTTCTGTATGTTTACCTTCTTATTTCATATGAATCATTAGATCCTGTATCACTGTAATAAAAGTATGAAAATGGGGATCAACCCAACATCACTTTCTCTAAATGCCACATCCTTCAAATAATCATCCTTCCTACTTCTTAAAGCTAAATAAAGTCTTTAAAAAGCCTCTTGGATCAGCTGGAAAATGCATCGTCCCAAAGCAGAAAACTGTTTTTCTGACACCAACAAGAGTGTGAAAACCTTTTAGAGATACGTGGTTCTCACAGGACAGCCACGCTACACACATGATGATCTTATAGACCCACAATGCACTGCTGTAGACACACACACACACACACACACACGGGCTGGCTGTAAAACTGAATTGCCCCTTGGGGACAAATAAAGTTATCTGAATCTGAACACACACACACTGACACATACACACACAGACACACACACACACACTGACACACAAACACACACACACACACACACACACACACTGACACACAAACACTCTCTCTCTTTCTTTCTTTACAGGGCATGTCCAACAGTAGATGTAGCATAGCTCACAGCTGTTACTAATGATATGACCTGTATATACCAGTGGTGATGACGTCATCACAGCTGTTACTAATGATATGACCTGTATATACCAGTGGTGATGACGTCATCACAGCTGTTACCAATGATATGACCTGTATATACCTGTGGTGATGACGTCATCCAACCTGTCAGTCTGCAGGTCATTAACTTGATAAACTAATACAAGTTGAAGTAGTCCGTTAATGTGAGAGCCCAGAGTTTAAGAAAGTCTATTTTCAGAGAGATTTGAGAGTTTTTATAGATTAGCAGACAGCTGGAGGCTAACAGGACTGGGTGGCTAACACTAGCCTGCTAGCTGTAGCCTCCCCCCCCCAAGCACACAGTAACCATAGCAACTAGTGCTGGCTACTAAGGTTAGCCTGCAGTTTGGTGAACAGAGCTCATCCACGTTACAAGCTTTACAGCATCCAGCCCTCGGATGTATCTTAAGAGAGAACCAAGGCCATGTCATCACTATGTCTGTAGTAACGTTATGTAGGCACATAGCTATAGTGTTACCGTTCTCTTAATACATCCATGCTAGCTACCCCTGATGTTAGCTACTAGCCGATAGCCCCGCCAGTTTGGGAAACGCTAATGACGTATGTTACATCTACGTTACAGGCTTTACAGCATCCATACATCCCTTGGACGTATCATAAGATAATACCATGGATGTATTAACACATTGTGAATTACAACCATTAGCTCTATCCATTATTACAGCTACAGGACCTCAGGAGAACATGCCTAGTTTAATAACTCTGGATTCGGCTACTAGTGAATGTTAAAAATGTTCAGAACGTGACGTTTTAAACAAGGACCCTCTAAGTGTTCAGGTTGGTAAGTTGATGTAACCCAAAAAAATTATCCACTGAAATATAGACATTTCTTTCGCCATGCAAAGTCTCTGTGAGAAGTCTTTCTGGGCCATGGGGTGCAGTACCACCGTTATCAGCTAAGCCCATGGTGGCTTTAAGACATGGCGCTCTTCCCGGGGGCTTGGACTGTGCACGTGACAACCGGCGTCCTCCCCCCGGGTGATTCCTCTCCTTTCTCTGTATTTGCTGCTTTTCTCTGTTTATATCATAGTAAACTAAATATCTTTGAGTTTCAGACAAAACAAGACATTTACAGGCTTCACCTGATGGACATTTTCTTATATACCAACCGATTAATGGATCACTCTAGAAAATAATCCTTAGATGAATGAATAATAAAATAATGGTCAGTTGCAGCCCTAGAACTTAATGAATCAGGACTTTTTCTCCAAGTCCAGTCTCAGTTGTTGCCTCTCATGTCAGTGTATTTGGTAATAAATGCTTTAGTGCAGGGATCTTCAACAGGGGGTCCGGGACCCCCAGGGGGTCCTCCGAGTCAATCCAGGGGGCCTCCAAATTATAGTTAATTTTTTAAAGATTTTCAAAAATTATTAGCAAATATAAATCCCCACTGATGGTAGGCGTACTGGCCAATAGGTAATGTAGTCACTAAGGTAGCCATCCACAGATACAGTTCATCCCAAAGGAGTGACTGTTTCACATTTGTTTCACATTTAAGGGTTAACATTAAAACATGATTTATAAAATCATGCAAACAATTATTAGGCTATTTGAATAGCTTTGTATTCTATGCAAAGGTATCTATAAATGCTTTAGGCGGCCCTAAAAGTTATTGTAGGAACAGATTAATATGTAGTAGGGGGGTCCCTGATCCATCTCTCTTTCAGTTGAGGGGTCGCTGGCCTTAAAAGCATTGAAAACCCTGATTTAGTGGAAGCCGGGGCCCGTTCCAGGTAGAAGGTTTAACAAACTCTGAGTCTAACCCTGATGTCTGAGTTGATTTACCCTGAGATGGAAACTCTGAGTTTTCGGTTCCAGAACAGCTGATTTGAGTTGGTTCAATCAACTCAGAGTAGGTTCACTCAGGGTTACGCGCGTGCACATCCACTCTAAAAAGGCAGTATGAATAGAGCCATGATTCTACCATTCACCATGGCAACAACCATAAACAAACGGGTCGGCGGAAATGCTCATGCGCACAAACAGCGAGTTTGAACATTAATTTCGTTAAAAAAGCAAGACAGCGGCTGCTGCTGCAAAAGAGAGAGAATTGGTGTGGGAGAAAATTGCTGCTCGAGTCAATGCGTGCGCATTTGACATATGTACGCATTCACAGTGTATTAATTTCATATTTAATCACAGTTAACTTTTAATATTAGGCCACTGGTGAAAACTAGAATTGTATTACACCTATAATTTCATTTAAGTGCAATCCTGCGGGGCGGGGAAAAATAAACTATAGGCTACTAATCCCATTCTGAGGCTGCAGCACCATGATCATTAACAGAACTATAATGTATAATCATTTATTTCTTTTAATGGCTCTCACGTTTTTGTGTCCAGAGAACACTACAGAGACGTTTAAAAACCTTTAAGAGCGAGTCACACTTTTCTGACGGCTCTGCATACAGTGGCTTTAGGCTACGTATGATCCACTACTGTTATAAAGAAAACTGCCATTTGCAAAAACGTGTCGACACAAAGAATCTGCTGGGATGTTAAAGCCTGTCCACGATGGTTGATGTTAGTGATATGAGGACGGATAAGGTATCTACATATCTGATGTTAGTGATATGAGGACGGATAAGGTATCTACATATCTGATGTTAGTGATATGAGGACGGATAAGGTATCTACATATCTGATGTTAGTGATATGAGGACGGATAAGGTATCTACATATCTGATGTTAGTGATATGAGGACGGATAAGGTATCTACATATCTAATGTTAGTGATATGAGGACGGATAAGGTATCTACATATCTAATGTTAGTGATATGAGGACGGATAAGGTATCTACATATCTGATGTTAGTGATATGAGGACGGATAAGGTATCTACATATCTGATGTTAGTGATATGAGGACGGATAAGGTATCTACATATCTGATGTTAGTGATATGAGGACGGATAAGGTATCTACATATCTAATGTTAGTGATATGAGGACGGATAAGGTATCTACATATCTAATGGACTGTGATAAAAAATACCTCTCAAATTGGTCATGTGGAAATGAAAATAGCCTTCAGCTGGTAGTTTGTTGCTTTGGACAGCAGGTGGTGCTGTTTCATCAACAATGAGCCGAGACTCACACAACACACACACACACACACACACACACACACACACACACACACACACACACACACACACACACAACAGCGTGTTTGTGTCATTATCACTCAGACAGAGACGTGTACCATTAGTACTTTTAATGAAGGATCTGAATACTCGTTCCAGCGCTGGCTGTGGATCATTTCAGTTGAATGCAGGACTTTAACTCAGTATTTGGGATACTTCATCAAGCCTAGAAAAATATAAAATAACAAATAATAATTTAATAAAATAAGAAAAGGTAAAGAAAAGTTTGTGACTGCTATCTAACCTACTGACTGCTGCTCTCTCCTACTGACTGCCGCTCTCCTACTGACTGCTACTCTCCCCTGCACGTGCTGCTCTCCCCTACTGACTGCTACTCTCTCCTACTGACTGCTGCTCTCTCCTACTGACTGCTGCTCTCTCCTACTGACTGCTACTCTCCCCTACTGACTGCTGCTCTCTCCTACTGACTGCTGCTCTCTCCTACTGACTGCTGCTCTCTCCTACTGACTGCTACTCTCCTACTGACTGCTACTCTCTCCTACTGACTGCTGCTCTCTCCTACTGACTGCTACTCTCTCCTACTGACTGCTACTCTCTCCTACTGACTGCTACTCTCTCCTACTGACTGCTACTCTCCCCTACTGACTGCTACTCTCCCCTACTGACTGCTGCTCTCCTACTGACTGACACAATTCCAGAAGGTACACTGATCATATGTAGGCCGCGACCCCAAATAAGCTACTAAAAGTTTTTTCGGAGGGTGCCCGATAAACATACAACAGATAATATACAGACACCAAAAACTCAATTTAACATAGATGCAACATAGACAAATACAACGTAAATATGCAATGTAAATATTCTTGTAAATAGACTAAACTGAGTGTTGAAGGTGTCTAACTTGTACCTGTTTTTCTTCTATGTGTAATATTATGTGACTGACTGTTCACATGTTTCTGAGAGACTCTCCTACAGGAGATTAAAGGAATATTTCACCGCTGGAAAGCTGAATACATCATTAAATTGGGTCACTTATGTAGTAGAAATATGAAAAAAAAAATTGAAATTGGTGCCTTCTAGGCCGAGAAAAGCCAGAAAATGTGTTTTGGTCTTATATGGATGAAAAACACCAAATCCCAGAATGCACCTGCTTCGTTGCTTTGAGTCCACTCCCAAGCCACGCCTACCGCTTGACAGACCGACAGAGGCATTCAACTCAACTCAAGCGTGTTTTATTGTCATTTCAACCATATACACGAAACAACGTTTCATCGTGACTCAAGTGGTGTTACACATTTAACATATATAAAAACGACATACGAAACAGGCTTACATTTACACACTTTATAGGCTCCGTAAAGTTCAGCTAACGCATACTAGCATTAGCGCTTGGTGGGCTGTAAACACCGAGCATAAACATAGCCGTGAATTAGCGTGTAATGTAGAATGGTCGGCATTTAACGGTCACAAACTCCACCAGCAGTTAGCAGTTAAATGGATACAAATCACCACATTTCTGCACCACTTCGTGTTAACACAGCCCACCTCTTTTACCTGGCGACAGAGCATCTCTAGCTCGGAGGGCTAGCAGGCCTGGTAGCTGGACAGTCCGGTACACTATTCAGGCATGTTTCCACAACAACAAAAACACAGCAGTCTCTGAACTCACGTTGGGAGTGTCGTTGAAGTTGGATGTAGTCCAGTTTGTGGTCTAAATGAGCGGACACTTGCAAGCAGGATCCGTAAAGTTCAGCTAACGCATACTAGCATTGGTGTAGCTAAACACAGAGTATAAACACAGCCGTGAATTAGCGTGGAATGTCGAATGGTCGGCATTTAACAGTCACAAGCTCCACCAGCAGTTAGCAGTGGCTAGTTGGATTTTATTTCTACACCAGTCCGTTTAACACAGCCCACCTCCACGGGCCGGCGAGAGCAGCCTGGTAGCTGGATAGTCCCGGTTCCGGTACGCTGTTGTTCAGGCATGTTTCCACAACAACAAAAACACAGCAGTCACTGAACAAACGTTGGGAGTTTCGTTGAAGGAGGATGTAGTCCAGCTTGTTGTTAATGGTGCGTTCTTTTTGTCCACCGAAGTCGTTTTACGAGTTGTTTTCCGGAGTTACGCCCCGGAAGTTGCAAAAAGAACGCCCCAGAGGTCGTATTTACAACTCGTCAAGTCGTCTGAACTCAGAGGACCCCGAGCTCACTTTCAAAGATGGCTACGTCGTACATCACACGTAGTAAACATTGTGGTTATCTACAATTTTAAGCACTTTTGTCTTTGTTGTAACCAAATGAAGAAGTGGTACACATAGCGCTGTATACTGCTACCTATAGGCATGTCTTATTATGAGTTAAATACCGCCTGATTAGTTATTTTGTAGCTTGTGCAGCTGAAATTGGCTAGAGACGCTCGGTTGCTATATGACAACAATGGCTTTAAGCCGAGTCTTGAGCAGAAAGCAGAGCAGTAGCCTAACGTTAAACGTAATTTTCATGCATCAAACTGTGAAATATATGTGTGTAATATGTCAATAACTGGGTGAATAGAATCCTAAATGTTACTAAAAATGTTACAAAAATCATCTTTTCTCCGACTCGTAGTATTGTGTGACAAAAAGAATGCAACAACCCGCGGTTATTCGTTTTTCGACACGGATGTGACGTCACGCTCGAGCTACTAGTCGCGATTACAAGACAAAAAGAACGCACCATTAATGAGCAGACACTTGCAAGCAGGATGGCTGGGACAGGTGGACAGCTAGCGTTAGCTTTCCACCTAGCCGATGAGGATGTCCCCTAGCCGGCTAGCGGCATTGAGCGACACCGCTGGTCTCCGTGCAGGCGAAGCTCACGTAGTGTGCCGAGTATTGCGTCTGTAATAACGTTTCCTCCATATTCTCCGATCTGTACCGATGTATCCCGGTGGTACACACGTCCGGTAGTTTGAATGCAGATAATTGTTGTAAATGTTTTCTGCTGAAAACCGAAAGCCGTTTAGCGAAGATTCAAGATGGCTGACAGTCGTTTTCATTCGGAATACCTCGGCCAGACTCGGCAGTCCAACCCCTGTGTGCGTTGGTAAACATACGGAAGTAGATCCTACTACTGGCTGTAGTCCTTTGCCTCTGGCCCAAAAATCTTCCAATGACGCAAAAATCGTCATTTTACGTCATCGGAAGATTTTTTCCAGGCCCCAAATGCAGAAATCTCTCGTCTCAGGGGGACATGAGGGAGGGAGGCACGGTCATTCAGAAATACTATCGGGTTTCTACTGATACAAAGCTGAATGCTAAATCGGTGAAGTATCCCTTTAATGTCCCGCAGCTCTGTTCACAGGATGGACGGAGCTTTATGTCTTCACGAAGGTCCAGACAGACCGAAACGTTAGGGATGCTGAGTAAGAGCAGTGTGCGAGCTCTTGTTTTACATTTCTGCCTCGCACTATTTCTGCGTAGGCGCACTCAGCACGCAGTTTTCCATGTGTTGGGTATTCGTATGTGTACATATTTAATTATTGGCAAATAATCAAAGATGTTTTATCAATATTAATAAAATTATGAATATGGTTATGAATAACTATCAAATCAACAAACAATCAAAATGGGGCACCACCCTACAAAGTCAGGGACCAATAACCAAACTGTGAAATAGTCTCATTAGGTGGTATTCCTTTAAAATACAGATCTTAACCTGGTTCTATCTATCTGGTATTCTTTAAAGGAACAAAAGGAAGGGTAAATTTGAGCACTGACCTGTGTTCAACCAGCAATTATTACAATAAGTACACAAATAATAACAGACAACTGCTAATTAAAGTATAGTATAATTTATTAACTTCAAAATCATCAATGGCCGATCAATAATTCTTCGATCAATTAAAACCAATATAACTTTTTTAATCTACAACAAAACAAAGCAAAACAAACCAGCATAATTTCTCTGTGAGACACTGTGTGTGTGTGTGTGTGTGTGTGTGTGTGTGTGTGTGTGTGTGTGTGTGTGTGTGTGTGTGGTGAGAGAGAGAGAGAGAGAGAGGGGGGGGTGATGAAACCCAGGGGTTGCTTGGCCACACCCAGATTAGCCGTTAGTTCATTGAAGCTAGGCTATGTGTTAGCTGCACAAAAGCTATTTAGCCTCAAGAGGGCGGTAGTGGGCTGCGTTGCAACGCCACGTGACTAAGCTAGTCAGTTCGCTCTCAGACTAACGTGTGCAAGGACAAAGAGGGACACGCTAGCTACTTCGCTATGTGCTAGCTGTGTAGCTATTCGACATAAGTGACTCACTGTTGGCCAGCTGTTCACTTGGGCGTGTGTATGTCCGTACATGTGTGTGTGCGTGTGTTAGTGATAGAGGAAAGGAAGCCCCTTAGGAAAGGAAAGGCACCTTGAGTCTTGATTTCCGAGGTTCTGACAATGATCACACTCTCATTCAGTACAGTAGCTAACTTCTTCCCAGCGGAAGAAAAGAAATGTGGCATTTACAGTTTTAAACCAGGCTACATTAGTCAAACACAACATCAACAGTATATTGTGATCAAATGATACAATTACAGCATAATAATGGGACGTGGTTGTCACCATCAGATTAATAAATCAAACACGCACGAATAGCGCTTATTAATCAGATCACATTAATGGCAACACAAGTAGCAACAATAGCAAGTTACTCATTAATAAAACACACTATTTATCTCTACCCAGACCGTAAGCCTTCTTACTGTCTGTTGTCCTGGATTATCCCATAGACTTCCACGGGAAACAGAACCAAAAATCCGAATTGCTCGTCAGCAATGCACGGAAGAGAACTTTTCCCTCCAAAACGGAGCAGCATAGAGGGAGTTAGTTCCAGTCGACTTTTGAGATGAAAAACGTTGTTTCCTTCTCCTGCAGATATGAAAACACTGGCGTGTGGTTCCATAGGATCCACGGTGCTCCCAGCACCAAAATTAATCCACTTTGTTTCAAAAATGGAAGTTTTAGCACAAACTTGGGCGCTGACCTGTTAGAACCAGAGTTGAGATGGAAAGCAAAGATTTTTGGGTGGTCAGGCTATTTATGGTTCAGGTCCCCTGACCTGGCTCCATGCTGTTTTATGGTCCCAGGAGCCAATGGGAGATCAGAGTTCTCAAGCCTGTGGCCATTTTGTGCAGTAACACTTACGTGTGACCTGCAGGCTGTTAGAAAATGGCTGATGAAGGCTCTTTTCTGAGGAGACATGGATTGGAATTTTCCATGAAGGCCTTCTTTGTCTCAGGCCCATTGTCTCTGAGCACGTTGGCCGGAAATCCTTTGTTGAAAACGATAATGTTTAACCCCCTACTGGATGGTTCCAACACATGGAAACTTAAAAAGTTCTAGAGAACTTGCCCCACAAAAACACAAACAACACACACAAACACAAAGAACAGAAAACACAAAAAAAACACACAAACAAAACAACCACAAACACACACACACACACACACACACACACACACACACACACACACACACAGAAACAGGTATACACACACACAAACAAACCAAAACACACAAAACAACACAAAACAAGACAATAACACACACACAACACAAACACAACACACAAAAGAACACATACACACGCACACACACACACACACACACACACACACACACAGAAACAATATACACACGCCACAATAACACACACACACACACACACACACACACACACACACACACACACACAAACAAAAACAACCACACCCTCTTAGATAAACTCAGTTGATTTCCTGTAAGTAAAGAGGGGAAGGAGCAGATCAGGGTCCATGAGAACAGGAAGAGTTGAGTCAGACTCCATTTAGTGAGACCAGAAGAGAGCAGGAGGAGGAAACTGAAGGCTGAGGCAGGGTGAGTGTTGTTTTTTTCTCGATTTGCTAAACAACAGTGGGCACAACTGAAACCATGTGCAAAACTCTAACTACATTCTGCATTACCACCAGTTACCTGAGCTAAACAGTTCACATCTCCTGCAAAACTCATTCAAAGCAACACAACTCTTAACACACGTCTCAGAACAGGCTCAGTGCAGCTAAAGACTCAGAACAATCCTCACTGAGATAACACACACACACACACACTGTCACTCAGAACACACAGAGTAAAAACACTAGCATCAAACACCAATACAGAAATTACAAACTTTCTCATCTTTACAGTTTGAATAATTTAAGTGACTATACCCAAACTATATTTTCTTCAAGAAAAGAGTGAAAATCTTTTCTTTTTTACTTTATACCAGTAAAAAACATACACAAGAATGAAAAGTAAATAGATATTTATATTTTGTCTGTAGTAATTGACATAATTACTGGAAATGTTACAAACCAAAGGTATGTAATAGATCAGAAGTTTTACAAGTTTTTTTATCAACTAATCTTCTCTCTGCCGTGAACCTACATTATCTCTAAATACTTACGTCTGTCGTGTTTCCCTTGCCAACTCCTTTACTCCATAACTTTGTGAACAACAGTAAGTGCGCAGTTTAACTAAAATAAAGGAAGTGTTTTTCACAACTGTGTATATAACCTCAGACATCTTACCTGGACATATTGGTATCTCTGCTCTTTTACCTGTTCACTGTCTCTCTCAAACAGTACAATGTAGAACTATTTATTTCTTATTTGGGGTTTCTACAGTTTCTGTGCAGACTGTAGTTAGAGTTTTGTACGTGTGACTCCAGTTGTGCTCGCTTGCGTTTAGCAATCAAAAACTGTAATCCAACATTCATTATTTTACTGTCAAAGTATATATCCGTTTTCTCCCTGTGGACTGTAGAGGAAAGAAATGTTAGAATGAAGTCAGTTTGATTCCTCTTGTTACGGGAAGCAGAGAATAGTGGACCCAAACGCAGGGAGAAGGTTTGAACTCGAGGATTTATTGAACAAGAAACGGCAGCACAGATGCTGGAAAAAACTCACAGGGAAAACTTACAAAACAACGCAGGGAAGAATCCAAAGCAAAGGCACCAGGCTTACAGACAGACAGGGTGGAAACACAAACGGACACAAAACGATCTGACAAGAGACAAAGGGAACACAGAGGTTAAAGACATGAGGTAATGAGCAAATGAGGGACAGGTGATACACATCAGGGCAGGGCAAGACAATCAGACAGGGCGGGAAAACACAGGAAGCAAAACTAGACAAAACAAGACAGAAAACAGACTCTCAAAATAAAACACCGGATGATCTCTGATCTCCAACATAACCTGCTCCCGACCAGGTTAGGTGTTGAGCATAAGTTACCACGGCGATTGAACCCGGTAACAAGTGAGCCACCATCGTGGTACAGAAAATCCTGGGTTGAGCCTGAAGTTAGCTCGTTAATACCAAATCCTGCTTCGTAGTACAGGCCTAGGGAATATACACAACGAAATATACACAGTCCAGAATACACAAAATAGGATAAATCTACACAACTGGGAACAGAAATATACAGAATATACAAAATAGGAAACAGCAACAGAAATATACAAACAGGCAACAGAAACATCCACAACCACAACACATCTGGACACAAAGTGCTGATTGGCTGAATAATTAATATATAATAATACACATTAAACCTGCTGTAGACACAGAAAACAGATTTAAAGATAACTGACGGAGTTCTGGATGGTTTTATTTAACTGTATACTGTGTGTGTGTGTGTGTGTGTGTGTGTGTGTGTGTGAGACTCTTGTTCAAACTTGTTTCCTCTAAATGTTGTGAGCTCCCAGTCAGTGTTCCTGTTTTACCTCTCAGCCTGACTTCAGATCAGAAGATGAGTGATTTGGAGGAAGAGGAGGACGGAGCAGAGTCTGTAGTATCTGGCTGTCAGTCTATGAAGAGTGACTGGTCCAGAGATGAACCTCTGAACTTCAGTAATGAACCTGGACCCTCAGACACAAAGTAAGAGAACTGATAACAAATCATTTATATGACTCATTTTCAGATTCCTCTGCTGCTTTCTATTGATTTTATGTTTGTATATTAAAGGTCCCATGACATGGTGCTCTTTGGATGCTTTTACATAGACCTTAGTGGTCCCCTAATACTGTATCTGAAGTCTCTTTTATATAGACCTTAGTGGTCTCCTAATACTGTATCTGAAGTCTCTTTTATATAGACCTTAGTGGTCCCCTAATACTGTATCTGAAGTCTCTTTTATATAGACCTTGGTGGTCCCCTAATACTGTATCTGAAGTCTCTTTTATATAGACCTTAGTGGTCCCCTAATACTGTATCTGAAGATCTCTTTTATATAGACCTTAGTGGTCCCCTAATACTGTATCTGAGGTCTCTTTTATATAGACCTTAGTGGTCCCCTAATACTGTATCTGAAGTCTCTTTTATATAGACCTTAGGTAATGTCCTCTAATACTGTATCTGAAGTCTCTTTTATATAGACCTTAGTGGTCTCCTAATACTGTATCTGAAGTCTCTTTTATATAGACCTTAGTGGTCCCCTAATACTGTATCTGAAGTCTCTTTAATATAGACCTTAGTGGTCCCTAATACTGTATCTGAAGTCTCCTTTATATAGACCTTAGTGGTCCCCTAATACTGTATCTGAAGTCTCTTTTATATAGGCCTTAGTGGTCCCCTAATACTGTATCTGAAGTCTCTTTTATATAGACCTTAGTGGTCCTCTAATACTGTATCTGAAGTCTCTTTTATATAGACCTTAGTGGTCCCCTAATACTGTATCTGAAGTCTCTTTTATATAGACCTTAGTGGTCCCCTAATACTGTATCTGAAGTCTCTTTTATATAGACCTTAGTGGTCCCCTAATACTGTATCTGAAGTCTCTTTTTATATAGACCTTAGTGGTCCCCTAATACTGTATCTGAAGTCTCTTTTATATAGGCCTTAGTGGTCCCCTAATACTGTATCTGAAGTCTCTTTTATATAGACCTTAGTGGTCCCCTAATACTGTATCTGAAGTCTCTTTTATATAGACCTTAGTGGTCCCCTAATACTGTATCTGAAGTCTCTTTTATATAGACCTTAGTGGTCCCCTAATACTGTATCTGAAGTCTCTTTTATATAGACCTTAGTGGTCCCCTAATACTGTATCTGAAGTCTCCTTTATATAGACCTTAGTGGTCCCCTAATACTGTATCTGAAGTCTCTTTTATATAGACCTTAGTGGTCCCCTAATACTGTATCTGAAGTCTCTTTTATATAGACCTTAGTGGTCCCCTAATACTGTATCTGAAGTCTCTTTTATATAGGCCTTAGTGGTCCCCTAATACTGTATCTGAAGTCTCTTTTATATAGGCCTTAGTGGTCCCCTAATACTGTATCTGAAGTCTCTTTTATATAGACCTTAGTGGTCCCCTAATACTGTATCTGAAGTCTCTTTTATATAGGCCTTAGTGGTCCCCTAATACTGTATCTGAAGTCTCTTTTATATAGGCCTTAGTGGTCCCCCAATACTGTATCTGAAGTCTCTTTTATATAGACCTTAGTGGTCCCCTAATACTGTATCTGAAGTCTCTTTTATATAGACCTTAGTGGTCCCCTAATACTGTATCTGAAGTCTCTTTTATATAGACCTTAGTGGTCCCCTAATACTGTATCTGAAGTCTCTTTTATATAGACCTTAGTGGTCCCCTAATACTGTATCTGAAGTCTCTTTCCGAAATTCAGCCTTGTTGCAGAATTACAGCCACTAGAGTCAGTCCCACAATGAGCTTTCCTTAGGATGTGCCATTTCTGTGTCTGTAGCTATTGAGGAGGAGAGGGGGGGGGGGGGGTGGGCCCCCCTCTTTTTTTTTTTTTTTTTTTTTTTTTTTTGGGGGGGGGGGGGGGGGACGACCTCATAAGGAGAAGATTCCTGATTGGTCCATCTGAGCTTTCATTTTCTCAAAGGCAGAGCAGGATACCCAGGGCTCGGTTTACACCTATCACCATTTCTAGCCACTGGGGGGCCATAGGTAGGCTGCATATTAATGTTAAAAAAAACATCATAAAGTGAAATTTTCATGCCATGGGACCTTTAAAGTTTCCACTAAGACAACTGATACAAACTTTTAATCACACACACACATGCACACACACACACACACCCTCACACACACAAACCACACACACAACCACCTACACACACGCACACACACACACACACACACACTAACACACGCACGCACACAGCCACACACACACAGCCGCACACAAACACACACACACACACACACACATACACACACACACACAGTTTTTTCTGTGTGCGTGTGTGTGTATGTGTGTGTGTGTGTGTGTGTGTCTTTTTGAAACTTGTCTTGATTCTTGTGTTGTGAGCTCACAGTCAGTGTTGCTGTTTTACCTCTCAGCCTGACTTCAGATCAGAAGATGAGTGATTTGGAGGAAGAGGAGGACGGAGCAGAGTCTGTAGTATCTGGCTGTCAGTCTATGAAGAGTGACCGGTCCAAAGATCATCCTCTAGACTTCAGTAAAGAACCTGGACCCTCAGACACAAAGTAAGAGAACTGATACCAACTCATTTATATGACTCATTTTCAGATTCCTCTGCTGTTTTATATTGATTTTGAGTTCCATTCCAGTTATACACACACACACACACACACACACACAGAGGTGGAAAAAGTGCTAAAATATTGTACTTAAGTAAAAGTACCGATACTTTGATGAAATATTACTCAAGTAAAAATAATAAGTAGTTCATTTAAAATGTACTTTAAGTAAAAGTTACTTAGTTACATAAAAAAACCTGTACAACGTGACATTGGGATCTCTCCCATGTAGTGAAAATAGGACAAGGGGTCATAAAGCCAAAACTATTTTGTTTTTAATTAAAGAAAAATCTATACAAATGTATAAACATCTATACAAACATTTACATAATAACAGTAATAACAACATAACACATGCCACACATGACATTTAAGACCCTTAATGTGCAATTTTAGTTCAGACCATCCCATAAAACATTTTAAAACAATTAATTGAAAGTGAAAGTGCCATACATTGTTAGTTCTGAGGGCCATCCTTCTTTTCTTCACAAACATGAACAACAGTTATAATGCAAAGCAAGGCCAAATCACGTGTTTATCTCTATAAATGGGTTATGAATTAATTTAGCCAGTCTCCTACATACGTTGTCCTACGGCAGGGGTGGGCAATTCATTTTCCCAAGGGGCCACATGAGAAACAGGGACTGTTGTGGAGGGCCGAACCAATAGGCTAAACTAAATTCTACTCAATATTCATTTTATGTCAGGCGGCACGTTCTCAAACGTCTGTTTTTTTCCTCTGGGCATATTAGCGCAGCAGAGTCCACCAAACACTCTCTAATAAACTCCCCACCAGAAAATGGATTAGAGTTTTTGTGGGCTATCGCTCTGCATCAGTCATTTTTGAGGGATAACAGCTGATTTACGTCCATGCTAACGTCTCTTGCTCAGTTCGCCGCTCGCCAACACATCCATGGGTCCGACACATTGCAGTTCTTCTTCTACTTCTTTTTAATTGCAACTTACAACAAGAGAAGAAGAAGCTGCATATGTTCACACAAAAAAAGTTACAGTCTATGGTCTGGTGTAGTTATTCCTGGCGCAATCTTTTTTTTCCTTTTTTTTTTTTTACTCAGTAACGGATGGAATTTGTAATGTAGTGAAATACAATCCTTCACTCAAAACGTAATCAAGTACATTTTAAAATACAGATTTTAAAAAACTACTTGAAAAATACAAAATAGACAACAAAACTACTCAATACAGTAACGTGAGTAAATGTACACACACAGTTTTGAATAATTTTTGTCAGGGCCATGTGAGGATGCTATGCGCCAAGTTTCAGGCCGATCAGGTGAAAACTCTAGGAGGAGTTTGAAAATGTAGGTTTCACACGTTTTCGCAGTTATGACAAAAAAATGCTTTGCAGAAAATCTTTTAAATGCTTTGCAGAAAATCTTTTAAACTGACCGTTGTCAATCTGAAATGAAGACAGATTCAGCAACAGCACAGCCTATTGTCTCGCAAGTTGAAATAAAGGTCATTGATTGATTCATTCATTCATTCATTCATTGAAACTGTGGCAGGGCGGCACAGTTTAGATAATTAATGGAAACAGATCACTAAATGTTTAATAAGACAACCAGAGAAGAAAAGCAGTAATCAGTGTTTATTAAACCACAAGAGTTTAAATAAAAGGAACGTTTTCATTACAGACAGGAATAAAACAGAACAGTAACAACACCTTTACTGTTCTCTGAGAACATCTGAGCTTTGAGACACTTTTGGTGTAAATGTTGATATCTTTAAACAACAATCAACAAATCACTTTAGTTATGAAGAGATTTCTATGAAGGTAAATATGGTGCAAAATGTGCCCCACAATTCTTGGCAGGGATGTGGAACTTGGCACTTGTTATCCACTGATGAGGGTCCATCTGCAGCTGCAGGACCTGGGGCCTCATGTATAAAAGACTGCGCAGCTTTCATACCAGAAGATGGCATACAGCCAAAACTTGAAAAGTACATACGCACAGAAATATTCACATGTATAAAACCGGTCATACCCCAGGTCCTGCGCACCTTTCCTTTATACATGACAATCAACGTGAAATTGAGCACACATGAATGAGTGACTGACCCCGCCTTACCTCTTCCCATAAATGAATATGGAAATTACTATAAATGCGCCCCCGACATCATTCTTTGTCCAATCACAACGGGTTATCCCGCTGCAGAAGAAAAGAAAAAAACTTCACCGAGGTTGAGGTGCTGATCGCGGAAGTACAGGCAAGAAAATTTTTTTTTGGAGGTTTGTCATCTTGGATAAAGCAATAAAAGAAAATGCCCATAATGGCAAATGGTGACCGGGCGGTGAATGCACCGAACCATGACAGAAATAAAAAAAAATATATATGTTTAATGTCGAAGTGGAAATCAAGAGAATAGCGGCAGCGCCACACCACTTACAGAACAACATGCATCTCAGTGTCAGTCCAAATTACGCATAATAAGCAGTTTGAACTCACTGATGTAATGCCATTTATTTATTAAGTGTTAGTAGCTCAGTGAAACTGAGTCCAGCGCGAGAGAGACCTGACTCAGAGGAGGAGAGGTTAGTGAGGCCAGCGTCTCCACGGCAGGTGACAGTGCACACGGAATGAAGACAGTCAAGACGGCCCAGTGTTTGGTGGACCGGGTACACCTTGTTCACTTTATAGCCTACAAATCATCCACGGGATCAATTACACATCACATGAGTTTGCCCCCCCGACACAGCGTTTGTTCCTGGGGAGATGGATCCGTGCGTCCCGCCTTCTGTGCGCCATGGATGTCTGAGGCTCAGCAACTAAAGACTCACATGACTCAGACTATTGCATTTTCCATGCCGATCTTTTTGTTGCCAGTAAAATATTTCATCTATGGGAAATACAGAGGATGACTGAAAGTATTTCCTAAGTGGATTTATCATTAATTTCCCATCCTCATGTTTAACAGAGATTAAGTAGCCTGCGAATTAAACAGTTGATAGTGTGAAAGATGTGAAACAATTTCCACATAATATGATCAAACTTTTATGGAGTATCAGCGGTTATAATTATGTTTTTTCATAGACAACGTCACAGACGTATGCCAGTAACTGTAGTGGAAACTTTATTTTGTAATGTTTAGTGATTTTCGGCACTTTTCAGTTAAAATTCTCCACGTTACCAGAGTTGTGTCCCTCATCTGGCGACAGAAACCCTCTTTTCCCATTATGTTGGCTCAGAGCTCCACAGCCGTAGTCCAGAGGTACAGATTCATTTTGCACCAAAAGTATCGCCAAATGTGTTGCAAAAGTAGAGGTGCAGATTGGCCACTTTGTGATGCGAGAGAGCACATATGTGAAGTTGCAGTGACAGATTCGAGAGGTTGTAATCACTGAGTTGTGGTTGTGATGGAAAATGAACCCGAGTAGAAAAAAGTATACGAGTAAATGTTGCATTACAAGTTTGCAGCTGTCATTGTGTTCATGTAAATCTACACATTTGTTAATATTTGTTTCTGTGACTTCACATTCAGAATACAGGTGTGTGAATATTTTTTACAAGTGCAAATTTTAACATACAAGTTCAGATTTTTTTGTTCTACAAGTTCTCACATTTTGCGCCATATTTACTTCCATAGATTTCTTTGATTGTCTTTGTTTTGGGGTGGTAGTAGCTCAGTCCGGAGGGAGTTGGGTTGGGAACCGGAGGTGAAGCCCCCGTACGGACCAAAAGTACAGAGTGTGGACTGGTAGCTGGAGAGATGCCAGTTCACCTCCTGGGCATTGACAAGGTGCTCTTGAGCAAGGCACCGAACCCCCCCCCCCCAACCACTCAGGGTGCCTGTTCAGCACTCTGACATCACTCCATTTCTACATGTGTATTTCTGGCCAGAGTGTTTTAACAAACAGAGTGTAAATTATTATTTCACCACTGGGGATTGATAAAGAGTATAAATTATGAATTACTAAATTCATAGAGAGAAGAGGAGTAATGTTTCTGAGGAGGAGCTGTCCAGAACCAGAACCAGAACCGGCGCTGGAGTGCAGAGAGCCAGTCAGAGCAGCTCTGAAAAAAGTAAGTCTGTCCATCTGTCTGCTGATGTCTTCATGTCTCATACACGACTATTATGTCATTTTAATTCTACCTGACATTTTACTGAATGTTTTTTCTGTCCCAGCAAAGATATCGGCTCTGTTTCATTTCTCCTGTGTTCCTGTCTGTACTTTCCGATATCAGGTTTATTTTACTGTTTACTGAATATTTTAGTCATGAGGCCTGTACTACGAATCCAGATCAAAATGTCCTGGATTTCTTTCAGTTACCCGGCTTCAATAACCTAACAACCGTGGTCCTGTATAACCTGTATCACAACGCTGGTTATCAACTAGTTCAGTCAACCATCAGGGTTTCCCAATCCACCGACACGCACGTTCACATAAACGAGGCGGTGTTTTCACAGCATGACCAATTGCAAACATCTACCAGAGCCGCATATTTTACATAAGAGCAAACTATAATTCTACATAAATATGAAGAACACAGACAAGGTTTTACAGGCAAAAAGCAATACAGTCGCTGATTCCTAAAACAGGAAGGAAAGCTGGCAAAAAAATATCAAACGCTGTAAATGCATACATCACAACGCTCATCAATATCACTTCCTCATCAGTCAGGACCAAGATCTGACCATAATTACACTTGTCTTTTCCATATACTGTCGTTGCTTTAGCCATTACTGTATATGATCTGTTGCAACCCTGGCAGTGGAACCATTCGTGAGAGCAAAAAAAAATATAAAAACATAATTCAAACTGATGTGCGCATTGGTGACACGTGGCTCAGCAAGCCGACAAATAGCCGATATGTAATTCCCTCCACTGAAAATCTATATCTTTCATAAAAATACCCATCGGGAATGTTAACGGGGTTGTTGCTCTCTATATGTTTTAATATTTCTGAGTGCACCTCTTTCTTTCTCTCTCTCTCTCTCTCTCTCTCTCTCTCTAAGAACAAGTGATCCACCATCGTGATATACAAAACCCTGGGTTGAACTGAAAGTTAACGCCAAATCTTGATTTGTAGTACAGGCCTATGCTTTATTAACTTACTGCTGATGTAAACAAACTTTTCCTGTTGCTGCTTCTCTGAGGCTACATCTCCACCGCTACGTTTTAGTTTTCAAGCTTTAAGTTTTTTAGCCCAAAGTGTTTTATCTCCAGTAGAAGAACTAATCTCTGTTTAAACAAACACGCGCAAACTTCATATCTCATCATCATCCTGGTATACTGGACATAAACAGGAGGGGGAATATGAGGGGGAAACACCAGAGCAGGGGGAATGAGAGGGGGAAACACCAGAGCAGGGGAGAATGAAGGGAAACACCAGAGCAGGGGGGAATGAGAGGGGGAAACACCAGAGCAGGGGGAATGAGAGGGGGAAACACCAGAGCACGGGGAATAACAGCGGGAAATCACCAGAGCAGAGGGAATGAGAGGGGGAAATGCCAGAGCAGGAGGAATAAGAGGGGGAAACACCAGAGCAGAGGGAATGAGAGGGGGAAACATAGCAAAAGATATTCCTTTTTAACCATAATGTAGCAGTCTAAATGTAGCCTTTATCATGCACACCAGAGAATGGACCCACGAATACACGACTCAGGTAGGTAAAATACAAGCAAGCTAATAAAATCAGGCAACAGTGTCCAGTTAACGGCAGGCAAAGGTCAAAATCCAAGGGAAAACAGGAACTCAGGAATACAGGACACAGGGAAAAATGCTGGAAGGCTGAACACATGGAAACAGACGATCTCACACTGAGGTACAGTAACTTAAATACACAAGACAGGGGAGACAATGAGATACAGGTGCAACACATTATGACGAGGACAGGTAATCACACAGGTGGGAAGATATACAACAGGAAGGAAAACAAGACAACACATTGGAGAACAGAGAACCTACAAAATGAAACAGGAAATGGGAAAGGTAACAGAAAACATGAAACAAACTGAAAACTAAAAGCTGAAACTTGACACAGGGACGAAATGTGACAGCCTTAAAGGTTTCCACCGGCAAACCAGCAGGAGGCTTTTATTGTGAAGCAGCTACAGTAAATGAAGTGTATTGTCAGCGAGATTCACAGTTCTTTGTTCTTGGTGCTATTCATTAAAAACAGGAGCTGCTGATGCTCAGCTTCCTCTGTTGTCAATCAGACATTTTCACTGACAGACAGTCAGAGGCTGAGAGACAAAGGAGCAATTCTGAGGCTTCTCTTTCAACAGAAAAACACAATTAAAAAAACTAAATGTAAAAATCATGATGTCTGTTTTTTTTTACTTTGAGAAGGGATGATTACTTTATAACCTTTCATATTTGGTTTTCATTAAGTATTAATAATGAATTCTATCACAATTTTTTCTTTTTTTTTTTTTTTTGTTTTTTTTTTTTTTTTTTTCTTTTTTTTTTTTTTTTTTTAGAGATAAACATAAGATCAGAGTGAAGGGGACATATGAACGTGTGACTGAAGGAGCTGATCAAACAGGAAGTGGAACCCTCCTCAACAGGATCTTCACAGCGCTCTACATCACAGATGAACTGAGGGAAGAAGTTAATACCCAACATGAGGTGAGGCAGCTCGAGACAGCGTCCAAGAAGACCCTCCATGAAACACCAATCAAGTGCTGCGACATCTTTAAAGCCTTACCTGACCAACAGAAACACATCAGAGTCGTTATGATGATCGGTGTCGCTGGCGTTGGAAAAACCTTCTCAGTGCAGAAGTTCTGTCTGGACTGGGCCGAGGGTTTGGAGAACCAAGATGTGGATCTGGTGATTCCTCTTTCCTTCAGGGAGCTGAACTTGATCAAAGATGAGCAGTACAGTCTTCTGGAGCTGCTCCGTGTTTTCCATCCATCATTACAGGAGGTCACAGCAGAGCAGCTCGCTGGCTCTAAAGTTCTCTTCATCTTTGACGGCCTGGATGAAAGCAGACTTTACCTGGATTTCAAGAAGAGGAAGGTTGTTTCTGATGTCACACAGAAGTCATCAGTCAATGTGCTGTTGACAAACCTCATACAGGGAAAGCTGCTTCCCTCGGCTCTCGTCTGGATAACTTCCCGACCTGCAGCAGCCAATCAGATCCTTCCTGCGTGTGTTGACAGGGTAACAGAAGTACGAGGCTTCACTGACGACCAGAAGGAGGAGTACTTCAGGAAGAGAGTCAGTGATGAAGAGCTGTCCAGCAGAATCATCTCCCACATCAAGACATCTAGGAGCCTTCACATCATGTGTCTGATCCCAGTCTTCTGCTGGATCACTGCTACAGTTCTGGACCACATGTTGACTACAGACCAGAGAGGAGAGCTGCCCAAGACCTTGACTGACATGTACTCACACTTCCTGCTGGTTCAGACAAAGAGGAAGAAGCTCAAGTATGCTGAGGGACATGAGACGAGTCCACAGGAGCTGACGGAGGCTGACAGGGAAGTTCTTCTGAAGCTGGGGAGGCTGGCGTTTGAACAGCTGAAGAAAGGAAACATCATGTTCTACCAAAAAGACCTGGAGCGCTGTGGTCTGGATGTCACAGAGGCTTCGGTGTACTCAGGAGTTTGTTCAGAGATCTTCAAAAGAGAGAGTGTGATCTTCCAGAAAACAGTCTACTGCTTCGTTCATCTGAGCGTTCAGGAGTTTCTGGCTGCTGTCTACCTGTTCCACTGTTACACCAACAGGAACACAAAGGTACTCAGGGACTTCCTGGGAGAAGACTTCAAGCACAGGGCCTCAAACCCAGAGTCTTTTCTCAAGAAGATTTCTAAGTCTTTTGGAAAGAAAGATAGCCATGGTGAAAGTGACAATGACAATTACCCATCCCTGGATGTCATCCTGAAGAGAGCCATGGAGAAATCCCTTGAAAGTAAAAATGGCCACCTGGATTTGTTTGTCCGCTTCCTTCATGGCCTCTCTCTGGAGTCCAACCAGAGACACTTAGGAGGCCTGCTGGGTCAGACAGACAACAGTCCAGAAATCATCCAGAGAGCCATCAACAACCTGAAGGAGATGAAGAAGACCAATATCTCTCCTGACAGAAGCATCAACATCTTCCACTGTCTGACGGAGATGAACGACCACTCAGTCCATCAGGAGATCCAAGAGTTCCTGAAGTCAGAGAACAGATCAATGACAAAACTCTCTGTGATCCACTGCTCAGCTCTGGCCTACATGCTGCAGATGTCAGAGGAGGTTCTGGATGAGTTGGATCTGAGTCATTACAACACGTCAGATGAGGGAAAGCTGAGACTGATTCCAGCTGTGAGGAACTGCAGAAAGGCTCGGTAAGGCCAGATCAAAACTATGGGTTAAATAAAATTGGCTCTAATTTATTCCTTAATTCTGTGTGGTCACCCTTCTTTTGTTGTGAGTTTTGAGCTGGTTCATGACAAAATGGGGGCTCGTAATATTTAGCGTTTAAGTTAGGCTTTTGTTACTTTAAGTCTAATCAGCTTTTTTGACTCCTGATCCCCATCTTTCAAATATTGAATTTCTGCCGATACAGAATCCCGATCCGATACTTGTCTTTGCTCTGATAAAAGAGCTGCACACTTTTTTTGTTTATAATAACTAAGTAAATAAAGTAACTAAAATATGTCTTCAGCTTAATACATTTAACTAAGAGCAACAAGTGAGTCTTTTCTCTCAACACCAAAGTATTTCTCTGTAGGATCCCAGCAAACCTCCAACCAAAGATTAAACAGTTCCCGCTGGACAATAAATGTTTTAAAGTGCCAGCTTCCAGGCAGTCTGGCGGTGCATCTGTGGCGCAGGGCGTGTGTGGTAAAAGGCGGTGTTCACTACAAGCTGATGTACGTGATAAGGGTAATGTAAATGGGGTAAATACCGATCCCCAATCAGCTAACAACTGCCAAAATCAGCTCCGATCCAATACTGTGATCGGTATCGGGACATCCCTACAAATTAGTATTACACCAGTTTGGTTTTGCTAATTTCCATTCCATTGAGAACCCAGACTGTCTTTCTGAATTGTTGCTGGTGTAATTGCTGGGGAGATGTTGTGTATATGTTTGAGTTTTGGTAAGTGGTTTGAGGATCATTTTTGGTCCTGGCTAGTTTGACTCACTGGTTGCATATGTTAACCTACTTATTTGTTCTTTATTCAGATTGTGGAACTGCAGTTTGTCAGAGATCAGCTGTGCTCCACTGGTCTCAGCTCTCAAGGCCAACCCCTCCCATCTGAGAGAGCTGGACCTGAGTGACAACAACAAGCTGAAGGATTCAGAAGTGAAGCTGCTGTGTTCTGGATTGGAGAGTCCAAACTGTAGACTGGAGACTCTTAGGTCAGTTAATGTATTTTGGTTTTGTACAGTGAATATCTACCTAATTTAAATCCAAATTCATTAAATTTAGAACAAAAGTTTCAATTTCTATCAGTTCACTTGTTTTCAGGTTTTGTCTGAGCACAAATCACAACAACTCTTTTTGTCAGTCTGAACAGTTTGTCTCTAAATCAAGCCTGGACTCAAACTGGATCAATGTTTGTAACGGGCATGCAAACTCCTCACCTACCGGCAAAATTTGCCGTTTTGGGAACAAAATGGGTCACCTACATGTTTTGTGCAGATCCGATGAGACAATTATTTTGAGGGGGTGGGGGTGGTGGGGGAGGGGTTGTGCCCAGTTACTATTATAACCTCTTTGGTTTTAAAATGAACCGAAAATATTTTTACATTTATCGTGTGTTCTGTGCTAATGCTTCCTACGCCACCTCAAATAAACACCAACGAAGAAGTCCCCACCCCACTGTACGCGTGCACGCTCACATAGACATGCTAAATGTATTTTTATTTTTAGTCTGTTGCTTTGATTGCTATCTGTAGTTTGGTGTTTGCTTCTATTGCTTTTAAGGGTTTGTCTACATTTATGTATGTCAAAATGAAATTCAATAAACACATTGTTTAAAAATAAATTTAAAAAACTAATATCCACTGCAGTTATCCACTAGTCAAGACACACTTTTATCATTATCAATGTACAACAGCAACGGATAGTGTCACTGCAGAAGATATCATTGATCATTAACGTGATAATTAACTTTTAGCTAAGTTAACATGCGTGTTAGCTAACAAAGTTGGCTGTCAGTCTCCTCTCCCCACTTATGTTGACTGACATATCCGGATGCTTGTCATGAAAAACAATGTATGACATTGTTAATGTTATATCTAGTCAACTTACGTTAACTTATTATCTAACGCTTAAGGGAAGCTACGCCGATTTTCCACCGGTGTTTGTGTCATTGCAGTGAGGTTTAGCTTCCCCTCAATTGACTAAACGTTAACTAACTTACATAACAAACTACATAATCTTTTCGAAAAAAATAGGTACTGACAGTGTGCTCCAAGTGCATCTTTAATTTAATTAATTTAACCAACTGTAATTACCTTAAAGGGATATTTCACCGATACTACCGGGTTTCTACTAAATTTACGTAAAATCAGACATTAAGAGGTTGCAGGGAGAGCAGCTGGCTGCCTGTCTGGTCGAGGAATTTAACTACAAGAGGGCATCAGAGATCTTCTTCTCAAAGTCCAGGAACATTACATCACCAAGTGTAATGTGTTATTAATTTTTACTAGTGTGACAGGCAGCGATGCTTCTGTTCCCTCTAAGGTCTGTTTCAGAGCATCAGAGAGCAGCGCAGATATTACAACAACAGCTGAAATGTTGTGTTGCGCAAGAACGTAGTGTTTAAACTTCAGGTAGACATCCAAATAGAATACTGGCGTCTTTTGAAACAAGATTTCCAGTTTTGTAAGTTAAGATTCTTTTTTATATATTAAAAAAGACACAAATATTTAACAGGTGGTTGTCAAAGGGGGCAACTGACTCAATCTGGTTGCCAAGGGCCATTACTGTCAAGCCCTGCAAACACATACACATACACACATACTAATTGAAACAAATCAGTCACAAACATTATTGTAAATAGAACAAATAGAACTTTGTAGCGTCTCTGACTTAAATTAGTTCACCAGTTTGATATATGATGAACGTTTAAAGCCAACATTTCCTGTGATCTACTGTCATGGTTGGTCACTTTGAACTCAACTAAGGATGTTAAATATCTCTGTAACTTAGTTAGCATGGCCTTATGAATGATGACAGGTATGATGAGGTCTTTTAGGACCTTTACTAAGGACAGAGGGAGTCGGATGCTGTACAGGTTGGAAAGCCTCTTGAGCTAAATCTGTCATCTGTGATATTGGGCTGTATAAATAAAATGGACTTGACTATGAATGTAGGGAAAGTCAGATTTGAACTGTTAGATTAGTTTCTATGATTAGTGTCCATGTGAGGATAGTCGTGTTTTCTAGAGCTGTACAGTAAGTGAACTAATTCAATAGCAGATGTGTTCAGAAGACTAATCTCTAACTGAAATATTAGGATGTTAGTGAGGATAAGCTACACTTCATTCACAAGACAATAAAACATGTTGATTTATAATAAACTTTAATAAGATGATCATGTTTAACCTTTCAAAATTACGGCTTACTGTGTGTAATTAATTTAATATAACTGAATAACACTAAATAATTAACTCCAAAGTCTTTATTGAAGTAGCAGCATGTTGTCATTAATATTAATTAGCGCTCCTTTTCACTTTTTATATTTTACTGTTTTTATCCTGATCCTGTTGGGTTTCTGTTTTCTAAACCTTCTTCAGCTCTGAAAAGATTATTTAACATTGAATGATTTCAAGCAGGAACATCTTCTAAAGTGACATCATTTATTCTTTATTCAGATTGTGGAATTGCGGTTTGTCAGAGATCAGCTGTGCTACTCTGGCCTCAGCTCTGAAGTCCAACCCCTCCTATCTGAGAGAGCTGGACCTGCGTGACAACAACCTAAAGGATTCAGGAGTGAAGCTGCTGTGTGGTTTTCTAGAAAGTTCACACTGTAGACTGGAGACTCTGATGTCAGTTCACTGACTCTCTGCAGCTATTATATATATATATGTTTAACAATTGAATTTGAATTCATGTAGAAACATACCTTTCATCCATAAAGTTATAAATGTTCTTTTTGTTCAAATTTTTGGTTCTTGTAGTAAATTTATTCTGCAGTCACAAGACTTGTGTTTGTTAAAGAAACTGTAGAAAATGTCCAGTTAGTTGTTAAAGTAAATTCATGTTTATAATTGTTGGTAAACATTTGGTTTTAAATTGTTCACTTGCTTAAGTAGACATATTTATTTGTTTCTGTAAATTACAGTGTTTTCACAACTGTCTGATCAATGATATTGATTTTTCAGAACACACAGCTGTTTAGAGGATGAATATAATATTGATCCTTTATTGGCTGACATGATGATCCACAATGACAAAATGTTTCTACTGATTTTAGGGAAAATGTCATTGATTAGGATGTAGTAATGTTGAACTACACATTTAAAACATCAACACATCTGATTGGATTATAAATAGAGTTTTATCTTCATTTATTCTTTATATAGATTGTGTACCTGCAGTTTGTCAGAGATCAGCTGTGCTTATCTGGCCTCAGCTCTGAAGTCCAACCCCTCCCATCTGAGAGTGCTGAACCTGAATAACAACAACCTGAAGGATTCAGACGTGAAGCTGCTGTGTGATCTGAAGGAGAGTCCATACTGTCGACTCGAGACTCTGAGGTCAGTATATGGTTGTATTCAGTCCATGCTGGTTTCAGCAGTTTCAAACTAAACACAGTAAGTATCAAAGCAAAGATCCAGTATTTTCTGTGAACCTCCAACCTTTTCAGTGAAGCTGTGAGAGGAGAAAGAGAACAGTCAGCCAATCATGCTGCTGACTGTTCTCTCTGAACCCAACAGCAGTAAATCATCATTAAAGTGAGCTCTGTTTCTGCAGTAATGATGCGTTCAGGACTCTCAGCAGTTTATTTCCACTGTGTACTTCAGTGAAATCTGCAGAGTCCACAGACTTGATGCCCAAAGTCTCTGCAGGTCTGTGAGCTTCACTCCAACATGTTAACATGAGAGCTGAAAGGAAGCAGGCTGCGCTACACAGCCGCTCCATTTGTTTTCTGAACAGTCCCTGATGCTCTTTATACTGGATGTGCAGTGCATCATTGACTGACAACTGATGAACGGAGTCTCTGGAAACACTAATTTATCACCACCAGACACTACGGTTATAATGTCATCACTGCATTTTTCTTTATTTTTCCAGGGAAAATTTACAGGGGTCAGTGTTTCCCACATAATTAGATTCTATTTGCACTGGTTGCTAACCCGGGGTCGGGGGTGCACACGCGGAAAGAGGTGCAGAATTCTTATATTAATTGTACTGCAAATATTTTTGGCAACTTAAATAGCTTAAATTGCCAATCTGCCCATAGTCCCATCCTCAAGGCTATACGGGTGCCTGGGCAGTCACAGCACACAATGTAATCTTTCAACAAACAAAAACAACATAAATTTGCTCTTTGAAAAAGCAATAGATACAAGTTGTAATTCTGTTTAACAGCCAGATGCTGTTCACCTCTTTGTGACCTTCTGCATGATAGACAAAAAAATTAACTTAATTGTTACTGTAGCCTAGGTTGTTAACTTATTGAACATGAACAATATTCTAATGTTTGCAATTTACCCAATTGCCCTAGTGGGGATTTTGTTGTGTCCCTTACACATAAAATAACAATAAAAACACAAGTGTAATGTGTTTTTTTTTTTTTTTAAATATTGATAAATAAATTGTCAGTGATGTTGAATAGGCTGTAGACCTACAGTAGTGTAATAAAAAAGTGCTTCACATGATAAACATTTGTATAAAATACATTAGGATCCAACAAAAATATGCAAGTAAAAAATTAAATGAAAGACCAATGAAAACCATTTCAAAGATTAAAACCTTAAACCCAATCGTGAGTCAAAAGCGAATTAAAACAAGTGCATCTTCAGCTGCTTTTTAAAAGCATCAACAGAGACTGCAGAATGTAAGACAATTGGAAGGACGTTCAACAGGCTTGGAGCCACCACTTCAAAGGAACGCTCAGCTTGTGTCCACCTCAACAGATTGCCCCTACAGTTCGGCAGGCATGTGAACCGAAAATTCATTGTAAATGTAACCATCATAGTGTGAAATACAGTTTAACTGATGCTGTTATGTAAAAGGGGCTCAGCAGAGAGGTGGAGAGAGACGACGTCTCTGCAGCTTATTCAGGAAGTCACAACAATGCCCTCAAAACGTTGAGTTTCATGCGTAGGCTCCTCCCATATGGCTCGCACCAGGTGTTAAAATTAAATGTACCAAAACACGGCAAAAAAAGTATTTAATGAGACATACGAGACGTTTTTATTTTGACAGGATATGAAATTGTCTCAATTTAATACTGCTAGATGTCCGTCAGCAGTGGGTTCTCGCCGCGCCACCGGTCCCCAGAGCAGCATGGTCACCTGGAGAGTCCGGTACAGTCTGATTCTGCAAACGGAGATACCATCAGAGCTATACAGCGGAGCGTTCAGATCAGTCAAATCAGTGCCAGCTGCATACAGTAATGACTGTTGATGAGGGGTGGTTGCTGAAAATCAGACGTTTTGGAGCTCGTGATATTCCTTTGGCGCTGGCTTAAACCTCTTTAGGGGGCGCCAAAACTTTCTCTATGCAGGAAAAGGCCTGTATAAATACCGGTAATTAATTAATAATACTAACCATTAAACTCTGGTTGGACGCCAGCCGTCTTCTCCGCCGCGAAAAAGACTGATGTGGGAAAAAGCTACTTCTTCTTCTGTGTGTTAATTAGAGGATCGCAAACCAAGTTAAAAGGCTGTTTTATGATTCAGTGCCAACTCCACGGCGTAACTATGCCTTCGCTCCTACAGCGTTGTGACCCTCGGAGTTTTGCATCTCTTTGCATCGCGGTGCATTTCACCCCCAGAACGCTAGGGGGTGTGTGGTTTCCGGAGGGTTATTTTAGCAAGCAAACTTTAGCACAACTGCCCACAAAGTACAGCTTGCTGGCGAAGTATCTGCTACGCTCTGCGGTGCCCTGCAGTGTCCGGCTGCGTCCTGCTACGTCCACCTATGCTCTGCTGTGCCAAGCTACTTCCTGTAACGCCCTGCAGTGCCCTGCTATGACATGAACTACCACGACTATCATTTGTAGTCATTGTTCCATTATCTTTATTGTGACTATTATTGCCACTGTTCATCACACCCCCAACCGGCACCATCAGACAACGCCTACCAAGAGCCTGGGTCTGCCGAGGTTACTCCCTAAAAGGAAGATTTTCATAGCCACTGTTGCACTAAATGTTTGCTCTTTGGGGAATTACTAGAATTGTTGGGCCTTTGGAAATTATAGAGTGTGGGCTAGACCTACTACTCTATCTGTAAAGTGTCTTGAGATAACTCTTGTTTTGATTTGATACTATAAAGAAAATTGAAAATTGAAATTGAAATATAGACACTTTAGAGTTTATTTGCAAAGCTTATGTCAGTGAACTAGCATGTTGCTACTCACCACAGTAGGCTGCTTGGAAGACTATCAACACACAGGACCAGTTGACCAATCACAGTCCTTGCGGTCTGCGTCGCCTCGATGCAAAGTTGCAAATTTTTGGAGGTGCACATCGAGCTATGGCGGAGGGCTCGGAGAGGGTTTCGCAGCAACGCAGAGGGGTCTGCGGGGGGAACACCATTGATTCAACGCAGAAGCCTTTAGGCTCATACCGCCACCTACATTACTGTATTGGAGGGTGTAGAATAATTAATGGCATTAATTAATCTGCACGGAGGAGTTATGCACAGTCAGGTCTGTTGTGTTTGTGTGTGTGTGAGAGAGAGAGGGAGAGAAGGAGAGAGAGCATATACGGCGGTCAACATTGATTGTGTGGCGCCACAAATATATCAATGTATGGGAAACACTGGGGATACATACTGTATATCTTGTAATATGACATACAATGAACAGAACAAGCTTTGGTTAGTTAATATTTAATGTCTTCTATCCTATGTTCAAGCTTGTCACTTCAGCTTAGCACTAGAGGCTGGATAGCCCATTAAATATATGGGCGATTTCTGTTGTGTTTGATTATTAAAAATTATTTGTAGGCTTCAGTACTTATATCTACAGGTAATGTTTAATTGAATATACACAGAAGGGAAGATTTTCTCAGCTGAGGTGGACAGCATAGTGCTGCAGTGTTTTACTATTGCACTTTACACTGCATACATTAGCCTAGCAGCTAGCAGAGTTTCCCTCAGCTCCTAGCTTAATCCAGTTAACTACCATACCGTTGTGATACGTTGCTTCTTCACCAAAACTGAAAACTACATACCATCACAGCCCTATTTATCTCTTCTGTTGTCTTCGTCTCTCATCAGATGGAAGATTATGGGTGTGAGTCCTCTCTCTCGCTCTAAGAGTGATCAGGAGGAGGATGTTGGAGGATCAGCTGAGTCCTGATGATCCCAAGAGCTTGAAGCAGCAGCAGCACCTCTAACTGGGCCATGTTACTGGGAGGTAGAGTGGAGAGACTGACTGACCCCCAATTTCCACCAACAGCGGAACGGCTGCGGATCTGCTCCAGAACGGTGGTGGAGTCATTAGGTTTCCATTAAAGTCAGTGTGTGTATTTGTGTGTAATTGTGTGTATAATGTGTGTATTTCCACTGACTGCAGAAAGGCTGTGTTACAGCTCCGACGACCTCCGGAGCAGATACGCAGAGCTTCTATTTTTCTATTTTCTATACGCCAGAGTTTTATTTTTCAAAATAAAACATTGGGTTCACTTTCAAAATAAAATATGCCGTGCTCACGGTGGATCATATTTCCTGCACTACACCTTGAAAACACAGCACAGAGTCGTTTCCCCTCTACTCCCAACATGGCATCATGACTTTGCGTAAATATATACGCCACTTTCATAAAGCCAAATGGCGTGTTATTTTACGCCATTTTCAGCTATCCACGTGTATGATACATGCAGGATACAGCTGATGTAAACAGACCCACCACGTGGCCTCGACACGTTGCGCGTTATCGCGAGAACGCGGCGTACTATCGCGAGAACAACGTCACAGCCTGTTAAGAAAAAAGAAAATGGTTGAGTTTAGGAAAAGAACACAGGGAAAGGCTTTAGTAACAAAACAGTGACAAAAACACGGAAAATAACGACTAAAACACGCTTACGACAACAACAAATGGTTGGGTTTAGGAAAGAAACATTGGGTAAGGCTTATTAAAAACAAAAACTTACAAAAAAAACCCGGCAAAAAACGGCAGAAAAATCGCCACACACAGGGCGCAAACCCGGCTCTCCCAGGTGAAAGTCCTGTGTTTTACCCATCCACCACCCTAACCTACCTCCTTACTCAATTCCCCGTTACTTTATACCACTCGCTACGGCGGAAATGGACTCGCAATATAGGCCAATGCCGGCCGATTTGCGTTGATATACACGCAAAAATGCGATTATGCGTCTTGATAACACGCAAAAACGTAATACAAATTGGCGTGACATACATACGCCAATTCATGAGATCAGTCTGCTACTCCTCTGGAAGAAAACTGTTCTACCTGAATTTGCGAGATCTCGTGAGTTCTCGTGACTACAGCTGTCAGTCATGGCTGCAGCCGTGCCGCAACAAATCCGACCTAGTGGGTATCGACGGATGGTGGACCACGGAGCCGATACGCAGCAGAGCTGGTCTGCAGACGTTCTGCATTCAGTAGAAATCCAGAGGGAGGCTCTGCAGGGTTCGACATTAGCAATGGCACGTGGCCATGAAAGAAGTATGTCAGGCAAGTGTATCGGCCGGCATTTGCGTCAGCATACGTCAGACAACAGAGTGGCGCCAAGTGTGTAAAGCATATGTTTGTTAACATTTCACATTTTCACATCAAGTCGGCCTATCTCTGGATCTCTTTGGGTTGCGTCTCCACGCTGTTGAATGATGAACTGCTGTTAAAGTTGATCAGATTCTGGAACTTGAAGGTTGATGTCAGAACTCAGAAGTCTGCGAGTAAATTTAATTCTCATTCTCATCAGTGCTGGATTATATTTCTGTTTATTTCTTCTTTCTTCTGTATGTTTACGTTCTTATTTCATATGAATCATTACATCCTGTATCACTGTAATAAAAGTATGAAAATGGGGATAAACCCAACATCACTTTCTCTAAATGCAACATCCTTCAAATAAAAGAGACCAGGGACCTCATTTATAAAACCTGTTACGCAAGAAAAAGTTGCATGAAGCAGGGTGAAATTTGTCGTCGCAACATTCCTCACAATAGTCTGGATTTATAAAGAATTTCCATGCGTAAAAATTTTCCCAGTTTTCCGCAACCTTTTGACCATGCATGTGATCATGCATAATGCTCCCAAGGTTTTTTTGTAGACTGCGTTTTAGTGAACTCCGATGCCCGTTTTCCGAACCTAACCCAGTTTATTTATTTCCTAAACCCAACAGTCCCGTTCTTTCTAAGCTGGCCCAGAGACCGTTGTGGCACCCGGTAGGGTGCTGCCAGCAACTGGGAAATCAGGGGATCCTCCCACACTGCAGCAGAGAAAATGCGCTTTTCCTCCGCTGTGTTTGTTTGATTTTTTTTTTTTTTGTGTGTGTGTGTGTGTGTGTGTGTGTGTGTGTGTGTGTGTGTGTGTTTTTGTGTGTCTCTATGTGTGGGAATGTTGTCTTTCTGCACCTGCTATTCCCACACAAAGTTACAGAATTGTTACATTTCAAGCACTTTTACCTGTTTTGATTAAGTTCTAAGAAATAAGCACCAAAAATGATCAGAAATTGTGTTTCTATTTTTTAGCTTTTTTAATAATTGAATTTCCTTGTTTTCTCACAAAAAATGAAAATGATCATATGATCATATATGTGATCTGACAGGGGTAAATGGGAAATATGAACCATAAATGATGTATGTATCATTGATAATTGAGCTAAATGTATTAAGTATTAAGGCTGTGTAACAAAAATATGAACACCACACAAGGGATAAGGCTTCCAAACAGGATTTGTTTAGATTTTCTACCTGTTAGGAGCACATCAATCTCAGAATCACTG
The DNA here is from genome assembly GCF_010015445.1 of Perca fluviatilis. Lineage (NCBI taxonomy): Eukaryota > Metazoa > Chordata > Actinopteri > Perciformes > Percidae > Perca > Perca fluviatilis. The sequence goes on from NC_053133.1 coordinate 28,744,935, forward strand.
AATCGTGTTTTTTCCCCATTTTTCCGATTCATGATTGGTGATCAAGGGCTCCTTTCAAGGATGGAATATTCATTCATTGATTAACATGGACCTTATTAGGACAAATATGGGACGACCTTTGGAGGAGCGTGAGGCTCGTGCAGGACCGCATAAAGTAACACACGTCCGTATTTATAAGAAGAAGAATGCGTACCGGTTTTATAAATCACAATTTTGTTTTTGCGTACGAAAATTCTGACTTTTTGGTGCACAAAATCTTTCAGAATAGAATCTACGCACAGTTTTATAAATGATGCCCCAGGTCTAAATACACTTTTGGCTTTGGGCCCCTTAGGTGTCAGAGCTGCCATTAAATGCTTAAAGTCCAGTTCAGATCAAAGACCAGTGTAAACTTTAGTCTCCTTGCAAGTCTCCGGTCTGCAGCATTCTGAAAGCTGCCACTTTACGACAAAACATGCTAGCTAGTATGCTAGCTAGCCAAGAACATGCTAGTGCTAGTCCGTCACATTTTGAATCAATATTTTAGTCAGAGTTATCGTAAATGGATTAAAATTTCTTGTATTAACTTTTAATAATGATTAGTGCAGTAGCTGTTCCACAAAGGGTGACTTTGCCCTGGGTATGGAGCCCAGCAGGCTGCCGCTTTCTTGTCGCTTTCTTCAGACTGTGTGGAGCTCCTAAAGTCTGACACGTCTTACCAAATTTACAATTAGCCATACATTTTCGTAAAACGGCCCATATTTGAGCTTTATATAGTTGATTTCTCACATAAAAAAGTCTCAGAAGTGAATTTGGTAATGAAGCATTGCAGTGTCTGGAATTTTCAATTTCAATTTCTTTATTTTTGAAAGGGGACAGTGAACATTAATCAACATTGAAACAATGTAAATGTTCCCAAGTTAGCTCAAAAGTGCTAATTTTCATCGGTAGTCCCCCAGCCAGATGTAAAACAGGCAGCCTTTAAAATAATGACAGGTATAAAATCACAAGATAAAATTACATACAACACATTATGGTTAATAAATACAATTCCAGTGAAATACTTATATAACGTTTAAATGCACATAGATAGCATTAGTGCCCACAAGTTTGGCTCTCTAACAGCCATTTTTTTGCATTCTTTTTGAATGAAAAGAATGACAAAGACTCTCTAATAGTTGCCGGCACTGTGTTCCATTGCTGAACTGCTCTTACGGAGATGACAGCCTGACCAAAAGCTGTTTTTCTCCGTGGGATGATGCAGTCTTCCCTCACTGCCCCTCTAGTGAACCTAACCTCAGTGGATCTAAAATTTATAAAATCACATAGTGGAGGAGGTGCTAAACCATGTCTAATTTTATAAATTAAACAGATATTTTTGAATTTAATGAGATTATCCCAGGTAAGTAACTGATATTTCCTCAGAATACTACAGTGGTGGTAATGGTATGGTTTTTTGTCCAGTATTTTTAATGCTTGTTTGTATAGTATTTCTAATGGTTTTATTGATGTAGAGTGGGTATTGGACCAGCTTATTAAACAATATGTTATGTGGGATAAAATCATAGAGAAGAAATATAATTTAGCAGCTTCTGTTGAAAGAAAGTCTCTAATGAATCTGAAGTTTGCTAGACTGAACTTAATCCTATTTCTAACTTTCTTAATGTGAGTTTTGAAGTTGAGGTTTGAGTCTACATGTAATCCTAAATATTTATATTCTGTAACGACCTGTAATCTTTCTCCAGATATTAAAATCTCGGGTTTAATAATTATATTGTTTTCTGAAAAGAACATGGCAACTGTTTTAGATATGTTCAATTGCAGACAGGATAGTTCAAGCCAGCTTGCAATCAATGAAATGGCCTCTGTTAGAGATAAGAGGTAAGAATTAATAAGGCTAATACATTTTAAGGAAAAGTTAAAAGCATGAAGTTTATGCAGTAAAACTGAATGGTTAACTGTATCGAATTCTTTGCGAAGATCTAAGAAAATTGCTCCCACTATCCGTCCTTTGTCCATATTTGATTTAACCTTTTCCAGAAAATAACATGTTGCTGTCTGTGTAGAATTATTAGCCCTAAATCCAAACTGCATTGAGTGCAAAGGAAAAGAGCTGCAATTAAGATGATTGGTGATTTGTTTAGCAACCAGTTTTTCAAAGACTTTAGATACTGTTGGCAAAATGCTAATAGGTCGATAATTAGGCTAGATGTAAGAAGGGAGTTACCGCCTTTAAGTATAGGAATGACACTAGCAAGTTTCCATGACTCAGGAAATTTCCCTTGATCTAGTGACACATTAATGATATGTGTTAGTGGAGCCATGATAGATTGACCTATTTGTTTTAGCATGAGTGTGTCCATCCCATACACATCTTTTGCCCTTGAAGACTTAAGCTGTATAATTACCTTTTCCACCTCAGATATGGATACAGACTTTGGATATAGTGGGGGTTCAATTATCAAATCTGAACCAATCACAGTTAAGTAATTTTTTACCTGTTAGTTTATTGATCTGTTCCCAAATCGCTTTTGAGGATAAATGACAATTTTTAATAATAGTGATAAAAAAGTCTACCTTTGCTTTTCGTAGTTGTCTTGTCACTTTATTCCGTAACAAAGCAAATTTTTGTCTCTCACAGGATAGTTTTGATTTTATGGCTTTTTTAAGAGCATTATCTCTGTCTTTCATTAATTGTTTTATATCATCACTGAGCCATGGAAAAGAACACTTCCTGTTTTTGTGTTTAATTGTCACTACATATTCATTAATTTTTGTTTGTAAGCATTCAGTGAATTTTTGACTAATTATTTCCAAGTCATTGTCCAATAATACAGTGTCCCAGTTCATATTTCTTATTGCTGTGTGAAATTTTTCCTGATTGCTCCTTGGAATGCCCGTGAACTCCTTTTTTCCGGAATAAGCTGCAAATCGCTTTCTGGTTAATTTTCTTGTTATCAGCACCATATTGTGAATTGAGAGACCAGTTAACATATTGTACGATTTTGTAATCTGTTCCGGATGATTGGTAAAGATTAAGTCAATTAAGGTGCTACAAGTGTTTGTTATCCGTGTCGGTCCTTTAACCATCTGGACAAGATTAAATCCATCCATAATTTGCTGCAGTTTTTTCCTTGTACTGTTATCGTCCCAGTGTATGTTTAAATCGCCCATCACTATAACCTCCTTTTCAAAATCACACTGCTTTAACATTTCCTTGAACTTGTCATAAAAGTCTATGTTAGCAGATGGTGGTCGATATAAGACTATTAATGTGAGAAACATCTGAGGTGCAAGAGATAGATTTAACCCAACACATTCTAGATCAATTGGGGTTTTCCACTGAATTTCACTGCACTGTATGTTGTCTCTCACATAGATCATTACCCCTCCCCCTTTGGCATCAGCTCTATCTCTCCTATAGGAGACATACCCCGGAACTAAAAGCGCAGCAGTAGGGGAATTTTTATGCAGCCAAGTTTCGGATAGATTCCGTCATCATGTGGATAATTTGATCACTTTTTGATTTTAAGCTTCGGATATTTAGATGTCCGCCAAAGAGACCTTTTGGTTAGACTTTCTGATCCCAGATTATGCGTGCATGATTGAAATTGCAAGGATGACAGCCAAGGTGTACTCTCCGTACCCAAAAACGCCATTAATCTTGTTTGTTTGCACTTGCCAATACGCGTCCTTGTCAAGCCAGTTGTTTAAGATGTTATTACAATTGTGTCCTTACAAGTTGTGTCCTTACAAGTTGTGTCCTTAGTATAAACGTTTTCTACCGGCAGTGTGAACTTTACAAAAAGTGTGTAAAGTAGTAGAGCAACCAGCACGCCTGTGTTGCCTACTGCCATCTTTTTCCACGAATATGAGATTCTGTCGCGTCTCTAATGTGTGTGTATGGGGATTCGCTCAACCAATCAGCGTGCGTCTCTAATGTGTGTGTATGGGGATGATTCTCAACCAATCAGCGCGCAGCTCATCTAAATATTCATGAGCATACCATATTTACATAAACATAAAAAGCTCTTGTTACAAATAGGGCCAAAACACAGGGATGCATAAGGGCCAATAAAATATCAACCAGGCCATTTTCAGCCCAACCAATGTTACATACCCCATTAGGAGACCATAAGGAACAGTGTGAAATACCCTATATAATCATTCTATCACCCCTTTAAGATAAAAAGTCAAATATACTGAACAAAATTATAAACGCAACACTTTTGTTTTTGCCCCCATTTTTCATGAGCTGAACTCAAATATCTAAGACTTTTTCTATGTACACAAAAGGCATATTTCTCTCAAATATTGTTCACAAATCTGTCTAAACCTGTGTTAGTGAGCACTTCTCCTTTGCCGAAATAATCCATCCACCTCACAGGTGTGGCATAGAAAGATGCTGATTAAACAGCAGGATTATTGCACAGGTGTGCCTTAGGCTGATCACAATAAAAGGCCACTGTAAAATGTGCAGTTTTAATGTATTTACTGTATTGCTTTCTGTAACAGGTCCTCCCTGTGGAACGATGGAGCATTGCATTTAATTCCAACATATTTCTAAATAACAATGGAAGTTGATGGAGAAAGTTACCTTATTACCACTTTTACCAGTCGTTTCTCATGTTATATATATAAATAATAAATATATAATAATAATATATAATAAATATATATGTAACAACCAGAAAGAAGATAAAACTCTAATTCATTCAAAGCTTCACTGAACTTTCTCAACTGACTCAAAACAGATTGTGTCAACATGTTGATGCAATATCAACTCTTTTATAATTCTTTTTGTAAATGTAAGCAAAATAAAAGTTTATAGCCACGTGTATATAAAGCATTTAAAGTACATGTTACATGCCGTGTTTTGTTTTGCTGTGTTTGCCTGTGTGTGATTCTCTTCAGGTGTGTGCTGGTGATGTCACTCCTGCAGCTGCAGCTGATCAGCTGATGAGGGAAGGTGTTAAATGGCTGTGCCAAGCCAGAGCGAGTTGTTTCTTCAGCGGAAGCCAGAGAATGACACAGAGTGGGGAAGCTGCAGTGGAAGCCAGCCGTGTGTGAGCAGAGTAAGAAGAGAAGTGTTGCTGTGAGCTGTGGAAACCTGAATCGAGCCAGTGACAAAGAACCAGTGATCGTCTTCCTTTTGGAGATTGTTTTCAGTTGTTTTGTGTTGGGTTTGTCCAATAAATTACCCTATTTACCGTCCATCTAGACCTCCCGGGTTTATTATTTTAAATTGTTTGCGTCCTCCACCCCTAGGCAAATTGGGGATGTAACAGTTCACATGAAAATAATCCTGACTTTTATGGTTTTAGCTGTAAAATTAATCTTGTTTTTTAGTTTATTACAGCTTAATGTGACCAGTGGTGTAGTCTAATGTATTGTAGTATAGTAAGGGGGTTTTTAACATCAGGGACCTGAGCTTGGATCACAAAAGTTGACCCCAAAGCAACAAGGACAAAATAAAATAGGGTACTTAGTCTTAAATGTGCGGTGAAGGCGGAGTGTGTAGGCGGAGCATTGGGGCCCGGTCGCTACACACTACGCTCTATGCACTACACTCTACGCTCTACATACTACGCTTAGTGAGGAGCGGGTCGATGAAAGATGAGAAAAGTCTCCCTCTTCATGTTCTGCAGTGTTATAATAGTTTGCAGTCACATTACTCAACCCTGTATTTGTGAACGCAAATATCTGAAGTGAAAGTTCTGTCACAAAACTCTGTTGTTGGGTATAATTGTTTATAAGTGGGTATATGGAAATCCTGGAGATTTCTTAGTGGGTATACTGGATGTGACCCTGCTGAACAAACACATGAAGTCCAGTTTAACAACAAAACAAAATGCTGAGGGAACATTCATGCTGGTTTTGAGCGGTATGCACCCCAACTAAGCTGGAAAAAGTTTTAAACCGTAAGTGAATACAGCATGTCGGGGGGATACGGGGAGGCAGAGGGACTGAAGACGTGAACTATCAGTTAGTGAGGGTGTGATCATAATGTAGTTCAACTTGATTTAAAGATGGTAAAGTGTATCTCTGTGTATCAGTGTCAGAGGTATGAGTTGTAACATTGATGAAACCCTTAAATGTAGAGAAGTATATTTAATCTGCAAACTCTCTCCCCCAGAGGATGGGATGATGAGACACCATGGAGCGCTCTAAGGAGCCTTTAAAGTGCTCATATGATGCTTTTTGGTGTCTTTTTTTTCCTCTTTCCTTTATTGTGTTATATCTTTTTTGTTCATGTCAAAAGCCCAAAGTCCCCCCCAAAGAGACTTACCGTCTCCAACAGAAAACACTGTTCACAAACTGCTCCAACACAGCGCAGAACTAAATGTTTAACATTCACCTCCTTTAGACACCAGAGGTCTGCACTACGAATCCAGATCATCATGTCCTGGATTTATCTCAGTTACCGGGCTTCACCTAACCTAACAACCATGGTCCTGTATAACCTGTGTCACCACGGTGGTTAACAACTAGTTCAGTCAACCATCAGGGTTTCCCAATCCAGCAGCGTGGTGTTTGCCCAGCGAGACCAATCACAAACATCTACCAGAGCCGCATATTTTACATAAGAAGAGCAAACTATAATTCTACATAAATATGAAGAACACAGCCACAGTTTTACAGGCAAAACGCAATACAGTCGCTGCTTCCTAAAACAGGAAGGAAAGCTGGCAAAAAAATAGCAGACGCTGTAGATGCGTAAATCACCACTCTTATAAATATCACTTCTCCATCAGTCTCCTTCTTTTGCAAAAGAATAAAGAAAATAACGCAAATAACTCCAGCGTGCCAGACAATCTTCATTTCCAGCTTCTTCACCGAACACCAAAGAGATTTTCCACAACAGTCTGTAGTTAGTTTATTACTTCACAGTAAAAGTCCTTCCTTAAAGAGAGCTGATGATGTCCTTTTCTGTTTCCCAGTCCCTTTGAGCAGCTTAGCTTGAGTCCGTTAGGTTTGAACTGAGGTTAGAAGTAGTCTGAATATTGAGGTCCACCAGCAGTCTCAGACACACAGCATGGACCAGAGGAGTCTCAGGTTCAGGTCCAGACTATTCTCTTCTCTGGAACTCATTCTAGTCATTTCCCTTCAGTCATTTGCTGTCTCTGCTACTGTCAACTATCAAATGAATACATGTGGCCCAATTCTGCTCTTTTTTATTACTACTGTTTGTTAGTAATAAAATAACTAATAATGTCTATGAACTCGTTGCTGCTTATCTACCATTCTGTGTTCCTGTATCTGTTATCTTTTACACTTCCATTAAGGTCCTTAAAGTTAGTTTTTCTGGTTCTAAACAGACCAGACAGAAAGCCGTCCGTACCTGCATACCTCACCTCTCTTCCCTGCTCAACTTTTTCTTTGGTTCTTTCTTTGAGATATTACAGAGCAGGTTTGATATGAGCAGTGTATCCAACGTATTATGAATATTGTTGTCATTGTATTTTCTGACGTGCCAACCGATCTTTAACCCTGTAATGTTTGGCCTCAACATGTCCAAAATACGCATCATGTGTCAGAGTCTGCTTTCAAGTTCTGTGTTGGGAGGTTGCTGTAATTTCTTTTATTGTTCAGGAACTGGCACGGTATCGGGATGGAACATTTTTTAACGATACCCAGCCCAACTGAGGAGTCACGACATTAGAATTTAATTTGAAGTTGTCCTTGAAGTGCTCTTTTTTCATGTTTGCTTTGTTTATTACATTTATATCGTTTTCACTTCATCTGAGAGACATGAGGCCTGTACTATGAATCCAGATCATCATGTTCTGGATTTCTTTCAGTTACCGGGCTTCACCTAACCTAACAACCGTGGTCCACCATAACCTGTATCACGACGCTGGTTATCAACTAGTTCAGTCAACCATCAGGGTTTCCCAATCCAGAGACCAATCCACATAAAAGAGGCGGTGTTTGCACAGCACGACCAATCACAAACATCTACCAGAGCCGCATATTTAACATAAGAAGAGCAAACTATAATTCTACATAAATATGAAGAACACAGACACAGTTTTACAGGCAAAAAGCAATACAGTCGCTGCTTCCTAAAACAGGAAGGAAAGCGGTAAAAAATAGCTGGTGCTGTAGATGCGTAAATCACAACTCTTATCAATATCACTTCTCCATCAGTCAGGACCAAGATCTGACCAGAATTACACTTGTGCGTTCCATAAACTGTCGTTGCTTTTGCTTATTATAAGATCAGTTGCAACCCTGGCAGTGGGAAGCCATCGTGAGAGAAAATAAAAATATAAAAACATAATTCAAACCGATGCGCATTGGCAACACAAGGCTCAAAAAGCCAACAAATAGCCGATATGTAATTCCCTCCGCTTGAAATCTATGTCTTTCATAATAATATCCATCAGGGAAAGTAAACGGGGTTGTCGGTCTATAATGCTCCCAACCAGGTTAGGTGTTCAGCATGAGTTACCATGGCGATGTAACCCGGTAACAAGTGATCCAACGTCGTGGTACACCAAACCCTGGGTTGAACCTGAAGGTCACGTCAAATCTTGCTTCGTAGTACAGGCCTCTAGTCTGAGGAAGTGTGTGTGTTTTTAAATTTCATTCATCAAGACATCATTCATTCAACCCACTCATCATCAAAGTACTGATTGGTTAATAACTGCACATATCAATAAAAAATAATTTATAAAAAGCTAATAACGAATATAAAATGACAAAGTACATACAAATAAATAAAATAAACAGGATCACATGTACTGCGTACACAAATAACGTCTCAATGACGTAACCACGTGACTTCACATTGAAGTCAATGTGAGCATCAAGACTAACTAAAAGTCTTTTCTCAGATCTAATGATTGTAGTCGGACTTCTTTAGCTTTAAGTTTTGTCTTTAAGCTTTTTGAGTGTTATTTGTTTATTATCTGATCTAGCTTTTCCAATGTTTAAGACACACATGGTAATAATAATGGTCCAACATTATGCAAAATTGCATATTTTTTTTATTGAAAAACATAACCTTTTCTTAAAAAGAGGAACCCTAGACTCCCCACCACCGAATATTTGCACCTCAGTCTTTCACAAAACCAACCCTGACAGGACAGAAAAGTGAGATTGATTCTCAGTCTTGGCTCCATTAGTTTAAATGTTATTTTATTCTGAAAATCTGCTCCTGTTGCAGCCCTTCCTGCCTGCTTCCTGACAGGTGGAGCTGTGACTCATTCCAGGGAACAGCTCACCTGTGTCAGAGATTTCTCTCCAGGCAGAGAGTGACCCTCTTCATCATCAACTCTTTGGACTGTTTGAAGAAACTGTAAGTTGCTGTTTGATACTTTAACAACACGTTTAGAGTACTTTTACTGCAGTAACATGTCTTAAATTGCTTTAATCTCAGAAGGAAAGCTTGTACTTCTTCTTGTCCTCCATTTATCTGACAGCGTGTTACTCTGCACATTCACAGTTTACACACAAAGTCTTAATCAGCAGTAAGACATGATGTAATGTTCCAGAGAATCAGCTCTCTCACTGCTACTTCTACATCAAGTACATTTACTAACAGAGCAGGACGTTGGAAGGAGTATTTTTACCGTGTAGTATTAATAGTTTGGAGTTCTTCTCACAGTGCGTTGTAATGGCGAAATTACATTTAACCATAATTCCTTGTATTTTTATGTTTTATTTCTACTTTTATTTTCTTACAATACTGAAAGAGAGTTTATCTCATGCTCATTAAACTAAGTGAGAGCCCCAAAGTCTGGAACATTATGTGAGCACTGTTTGTCTGAACCGATAAAGGTACAAGGTCACCCTAAAACTATCTCTAGTTTTCCCATGCTGTTTGAGATGTAACTGGGGGGGTGAAAGTCGTACAGGGAGGAGGAGGTGAGATGGCTCCAAGATGTCTCTTGTATTTCTTGATTGTCTTCATGTGTATCAGATTGCCTGTAGGAATTGTAGCGTCATAACAAGCCAAGTGCATGTGTGCTGTCACTCTGAAGATGTATATAAGCCTAGTGTTTCACTCATTTGAAGAAACCTTTCCACACTGGGCTGCTGTCTTTTGTAAAAGTTTTTCTTATATTTACAAATATATTTTTAATAAAATACAAAAACCTAACTTGGTTTAGTCTCCTACTGTCTTATTTGTTTCACTTTACTAAACTTTGAAACCTCTACCCCTGCTGCAAAGGAAATTTCCACTACAGCGTCACTGAGTCTGTTAAAGTCTAACGATAAAGTTTGTTCGTCACACCTTAAATATATAATAATAATTTAACATAACCTATATACAAACCGTTCCACTTAGATGAATGAATAATAAAATAATGGTTAGTTGCAGCCCTAGAACTGAATGAATCAGGACTTTTTCTCCAAGTCCAGCCTCAGTTGTTGCCTCTCATGTTCTGAACATTGGAGTCACAGAGCTAAGAATATATATTTTAAGATAAACTCCTAATCATGTTCACTATACACATCATCACTATTCATCTGCCCGCTGCACATAGACTATATTATGTTTTACCCATCCTGCACTCAACCAGTCAGCCTCTTTTCTTAACAACTATTTAGTTTATATTTGTTTCTGTATTTATTGTTTATTTCATAATAATGTTTAATATATGTGTTTGTGTACAGTATGTATGTACCAACCACCGAAGTAGATTCCTCGTCAGTGTAAGTTACCGGGGATTTCCACCAGATGCGGAACGGCTCCGAAACGGCGGCAGAGTCACCAGGTTAGGTTTCCATTAAAATCAATGTGTGTATTTCTAACGGTTGCATAACGGCTGCATTCCGACTGCGTCCAAGCTCCGGCGGTCCGCAGCCCTCCGCAGCTGATATACGCAGAGCTTCTATTTTTGCCAGACGCCGGAGAGCTCTGCAGCCATTCAGCACATTGCAGATATAAATATCCGGTTAATTTTCAAAATAAAATACACCGTACTCACGGCGGATCATACGGTATTTGCCTGCACTACCAATTGAAAACGCAGCACAGAGCTGTTTCCCCTCTACTTCTCTGGATGGAAACTAACTGTTGGTGGTTTTGTGGTTCTATTCTACGTGAATTCTTGTGAACTTGTGGGTCTTCGTGACTACAGCTGTCAGTCATGGCCGCAGCCGTGCCGCAACAAATCCGGACCTGGTGGGTATTGACGGACGGCAGAGCACGCAGCGGAGCCGGTCTGCAGCCGTTAGGCATCTGGTGGAAATGAGGAGTTACAGTGGTAGTAATTTTATGGAAAGGCCAGATGGTGAAGTCAGCCTCAAGCTGGTAGTTTGTTACTTTGAACAGCAGGTGGAGCTGTTACATCAACAATGAGCCGAGACTCCAACACACACACACACGCACACGCACACGCACACGCACACACACACACACTCAGATAAACTCAGCTGAAGAGGGGGAGGGGCAGATCAGGATCATGAGAAGAGGTAGAGTTGAGTCAGGTGAGACTCCATTTAGTGTGAACAGAAGAGAGCAGGAGGAGGAAACTGAAGGCTGAGGCAGGGTAAGTGAGTGTGTGTGTGTGTGTGTGACTAGATAAAAAGAAGATTTTCATTCCATACTGAATTCAAACAGAACTGTAACAACACGTTTACTGTTCTCTGGGCTTTGAGCCAGTTTTGGTCAAGTCTTGATATTTCAACAAGTCATTTTATAAAGAAATGTGTTGACAGAAAGAGGAAGGTGTGTGTGTGTGTGTGTGTGTGTGTGTGTGTGTGCTTGCTTGCGGTCTTGCATGTGACTCTTGTTGAAACTTGTCTGTCTTGATTCGTGTGGTGTGAGCTTACAGTCAGTGTTCCTGTTTTAATCCAACATTTATTTAAACCTGCTGTAGACCGAGAAAACATAAAGATAAAGATTAAAGATAACTGACGGAGTTCTGGATGGTTTTATTTGTGTGTGTGTGTGTGTGTGTGTGTGTGTGTGTGTGTGTGTGTGTGTGTGTGTGTGTGTGTGTGTGTGTGTGTGTGTGTGTGTGTGTTTGTGTGTGTTTAACCATAATTTTGTTGCAGAAAATAACGTTTTTACTTCCCATGGCCAATCAGTTAAAAGCTAACCGCCATAGACATGTGGAAAGTCCCTCGTGTTGCATTCACGGGACAAAGGAGGAACAAACACTTACACTGACTTTTTGTGTGTGTGTGTGTGGGTGTGTGTGACTCGACAAACTTGTCTTGATTCTTGTGTTGTGAGCTCCCAGTCAGTGTCGCTGTTTTACCTCTCAGACTGACTTCAGATCAGAAGATGAGTGATTTGGAGGAAGAGGAGGACGGAGCAGAGTCAGTACTATCTGGCTGTCAGACTATGAAGAGTGACCGGTCCAGAGGACAACCTCCGATCTTCAGTAATGAACCTGGACCCTCAGACACAAAGTAAGAGAACTGATACCAACTCATTTATATGATGCATTTTCAGTTTTTTTTTGCCAAGATTTTCTGTGCTAATGTTTCAGTTGATTTTGTGCTTGTATAATAGTTTATTTGCTAACTAAAGTTTAACAAACTTTTCATGACAGAGAGGAGAAATCATTTGTTCCATCTTCCTCTTTGAATCTGTGAAAGCTGTCAGTCACCTAGAAAAACTGTAATGTAATCTAAAGGATTAATATAAACTTTTAATCCTAATTATTGACAGAAGTTTGTTTGTTTTGAGAATTGGCTTTATTTTTTATTTATTTTTTATCAAGGATTAATGCAATAAAGATGAAAACCTCTTGATATTTGGAGATTTCAGAACAACAGACAGAGAGCAGAGTCTGTAGTATCTGGCTGTCAGTCTATGAAGAGTGACCGGTCCAGAGGACAACCTCCGACCTTCAGTACTGAACCTGGACCCTCAGACACAAAGTAAGAGAACTGATATCAACTCATTTATATGACGCATTTTAAGTTTCTTCTGCTAATGTTTCTGTTGATTTTGTGCTTTTATATTAAAGATCTATAAATTCTCTCCAGAATATATTTTTCTTGAAGGTTAGGAACAAATAATAATAAAAAAGCAGAATTGGTTGGCCCACATGTATTCATTTGATAGTTGACTGTACGACAGAAAGATACATAAAACAGATTGGCTTACAGAGAAAGGAACAGTCCAGACCTGAACCTGAGACTCCTCTGGTCCATGCTGTGTGTCTGAGACTGCTGGTGGACCTCAATATTCAGACTACTTCTAACCTCAGTTCAAACCTAACGGACTCAAGCTAAGCTGCTCAAAGGGACTGGCAAACAGAAAAGGACATCATCAGCTCTCTTTAAGGGAGGACTTTTACTGTGAAGGAGCTGCAGGAGGTGTTGAGTTAGTTTTAATAAACAAACTACAGACTGTTGTGGAAAATCTCTTTGGTGTTCGGTGATGAAGATGGAAATTAAGATTGTCTGACACGCTGGAGTTATCTAAGTTATTTTCTTTATTCTTTTGCAAAAGAAGGAGACAGTCTGACAGAGTGAGGAGCAGTCTGTGAGTGTGTCAGAGGAGACAAAGAAAACTCACGGTTTTTATAGAGTGAGCATACAGAGGGATGGACTTTACTTTTTGTAGACTAAGCTCCTTTCATTGCTGATTCTTAAACTTTTACTGCTGAGTCTGTACTGTTTCAAAAAAGACCACCCAAGGCTAATGAAGTTGGCTCTCTGCCAGGTGCTACCAATTGTGGAGTCTACATGAGAGAGAGGGGGGCCGCGTAGCCTCCACACGATGGAGGCAGAAGGAGCCTTTTAAAATAATAGAGTACTATAATGAATCCCTATAACTGATATATTATAAAATCATATAGAAAACAGAGTAAATATTGTATAGTATAAAAGGAAATACATATAAAGTCATGAAAATATAAAAACTATACAGCAACATTTATTTTCATAATATATGAAAGACCACACATCAGTATGACAGATAAAAACTTTCCACTACAAGACAGATCACTAAATGTTTAATAAGACAGTCGTAGATGAAAAGCAGTTATTACTGTTCATGAAAGCAGGAGAGTTTAGATAAAAGGGCCATTTTCATTACAGACTGAATTCAAACAGAGCTTTGAGACAGTTTTGATATTTCAAGAAATTATTTAATAAAAAAATGTGTTGACAGAAAGAGGGAGAGGATTGATGTTTGTGAGGAGGAGCAGCCGTCCTGCTGTGCTTTGTGTCAGGACGTCCTGAAGGATCCAGTCTCTACCAGCTGTGGACACTGGTTCTGCAGACAGTGCATCACCTCATACTGGGACCAGTCTGCTTCATCAGGGGACTCCTGCTGTCCCCAGTGTGGAGAAAGATCCAGAACAAGTAAGACTGTCCATCTGTCTGCTGATGTCTTCATGTCTCAAAACAGGACTTGTGTCATTACATTTAGAGGAATCTAATCCCTCTCTGTTTGCATTCCTTTTTATTGTTATCATTTTTGTTTGGGTACTGAAAAATAACTGTTAATAAATAGTTTGTATTTCCTTACAGTGTACGTTGTTAAACATAAACATAAGATCAGTGTGAAGGGGACATATGAACATGTGACTGAAGGAGCTGATCAAACAGGAAGTGGAACACTCCTCAACAGGATCTACACTGAGCTCTACATCATAGACGGACTGAGTGAAGAAGTTAATACCGAACATGAGGTGAGGCAGCTCGAGACAGCTTCCAAGATGAAGACCCTCCATGACTCTCCAATCAAGTGCAGCGACATCTTTAAAGCCTTACCTGACCAACAGAAACACATCAGAGTCGTTATGATGATCGGCGTTGCTGGCGTTGGAAAAACCTTCTCAGTGCAGAAGTTCTGTCTGGACTGGGCCGAGGGTTTGGAAAACCAAGATGTGGATCTGGTGATTCCTCTTTCCTTCAGGGAGCTGAACTTGATCAAAGATGAGCAGTACAGTCTTCTGGAGCTGCTCCGTGTTTTCCATCCATCATTACAGGAGGTCACAGCAGAGCAGCTCGCTGGCTCTAAAGTTCTCTTCATCTTTGACGGCCTGGATGAAAGCAGAGTTTCACTGAATTTCAACAAGAGAAAAGTTGTTTCTGATGTCACACAGAACTTATCAGTCAACTTCCTGTTAGCAAACCTCATCCAGGGGAAGCTGCTTCCCTCTGCTCTCGTCTGGATAACTTCCCGACCTGCAGCAGCCAATCAGATCCCTCCTGCATGTGTTGACAGGGTAACAGAAGTACGAGGCTTCACTGACGACCAGAAGGAGGAGTACTTCAGGAAGAGAGTCAGTGATGAAGAGCTGTCCAGCAGAATCATCTCCCACATCAAGACATCCAGGAGCCTCCACATCATGTGTCTGATCCCAGTCTTCTGCTGGATCACTGCTACAGTTCTGGACCACATGTTGACTACAGACCAGAGAGGAGAGCTGCCCAAGACCCTGACCGACATGTACTCACACTTCCTGCTGGTTCAGACAAAGAGGAAGAAGCTCAAGTATGCTGAGAGACATGAGACGAGTCCACAGGAGCTGACGGAGGCTGACAGGGAAGTTCTTCTGAAGCTGGGGAGGCTGGCGTTTGAACAGCTGGAGAAAGGAAACATCATGTTCTACCAAGAAGACCTGGAGCGCTGTGGTCTGGATGTCACAGAGGTCTCGCTGTACTCAGGAGTTTGTTCAGAGATCTTCAAAAGAGAGAGTGTGATCTTCCAGAAAACAGTCTACTGCTTCGTTCATCTGAGCGTTCAGGAGTTTCTGGCTGCAGTCTACCTGTTCCACTGTTACACCAACAGGAACACACAGATACTGGAGGACTTCCTGGGAGAAGACTATGTTAGTTCATCCCTGGATGTCTTCCTGAAGAGAGCCATGGAGAAATCCCTGAGTAGTAAAAATGGCCACCAGGACATGTTTGTCCGCTTCCTTCATGGCCTCTCTCTGGAGTTCAACCAGAGACTCTTAGGAGGCCTGCTGGGTCAGACAGACAACAGTCCAGAAATCATCCAGAGAGCCATCAACAACCTGAAAGAAATGAACATTTGTGGGATCTCTCCTGACAGAAGCATCAACAACCTGAAGAAGATGAAGAAGACCAATATCTCTCCTGACAGAAGCATCAACATCTTCCACTGTCTAACGGAGATGAACGACCACTCAGTCCATCAGGAGATCCAAGAGTTCCTGAAGTCAGAGAACAGATCAAAGAAGGAACTCTCTGAGATCCACTGCTCAGCTCTGGCCTACATGCTGCAGATGTCAGAGGAGGAACTGGATGAGTTGGACCTGAGTCAGTACAACACATCACAGGAGGGACGCTGGAGACTGATTCCAGCTGTGAGGAACTGCAGAAAGGCTCGGTAAGTCCAAATGTGATTATCAAGACTATGCGTCAAATAAAATTGACTATAATTAAATGCTAAATTCTGTGTGGTCTCGCCTTCTTTTGTCATGAGTTTTGAGCTCATTCATGACAAAGTGGGGGCTCGTAATATTTAGCGCTTAAGTTAGACTTTTGTTACTTTAAGTCTAATTAGTAATGATGTCCTGATCAGCTTTTTCGACTCCCGATCCGATCCCGATCTTACAAATATTAAACCTCTGCTGATACAGAGTCCGATCCGATACTTGTATTTGCTCTGATATCTATTTTTGTAAAAATAACTTAGTAAACAAAGTAACTTAAATATGTCTTCAGCTTAATACGTTTAACCTAGATCAACAAGTGAGTATTTTCTCTCAACACCAAAGTAGTTCTCTGTAGGATCCCAGCAAACCCCCAACCAGAGAATAAACAGTTCCCACTGGACAACAAAAACTAATCTTAATGACGCCTCTGGCGCTCAATGGTCAATCTTTGATCAAACAAAACTTAGTGACACATCTTTAGGGTTGTTGCATCAAGAATCAATTCCTACTTGGAATCGTTCCAGAATTACAATTCCATCGGAATATTTTCTTTATTGGAATCATTTGGAGGATTTGGTTTCATATCCGATCATCTGTTTCAAATTTAACATGTGAAAGTTTGGGTTTCTATGGCAACCAGGCGCTTGTTGTTTTGCAGCCACGGAGCAAGCAACGCTGTAGTGTGGCTTTATTTTCTGTCTAAAAAAGCCTGGTAAAACTGCAAACCACCATTGAATCAAAATAAAACTTTCCTCTTATTTGTGAAATAAGCATGTGACACATTTCAACTCCATCCCTCAAATAATCGGAATCGATAAAAAACGGAATTGAAAGGAAAAGATCATTTATTAGCACATAGTAATGTGGAGCTACACATCAGATTGATTATAACCTACTGCAGACCTGCCAACATGTATGTATGTATTTTTCGTACTCGGCATGCATTTTGACCCGTAAGTACGCTTGCACGATTCGCTGCTCTCTAGGTACGCATTTTGTTGCATCTTGCATTTCGACAGTTTCAGTTTCTATGCAATCTACATCTATGATGTTGTGTGACGCTGTAAGTGTAGTGAAAAGCTTTTGGCCAATCAGAGCGCTGCATTTTAACCCTCCGCCCACCTACTCCTAGCCAAATGCTTTGCGCATTTAATTCAATTCAGTGCATCAGCACTAGTTTTGCATGCCATGGCTGAGCGCCT
The DNA here is from genome assembly GCF_010015445.1 of Perca fluviatilis. Taxonomy (NCBI): domain Eukaryota; kingdom Metazoa; phylum Chordata; class Actinopteri; order Perciformes; family Percidae; genus Perca; species Perca fluviatilis. The sequence continues at coordinate 28,762,444 of NC_053133.1, forward strand.
GAAAAAAAGGTTCGGAACGATTTCTTAACGGGAGAGAGGGCCTTTCCTCCACATGTCCAGGCAACCTCACATAGACAGGATATAGAACCTGTATTATTACATTTTATCAGTGGTGGAAAGTAACTATAGCCTACTGTCGGCTACTTTGATTACATTTTAAATGGGTATTTTTCATTTAATCCAGTTTTTCTCAACGGGGGCATTACCGCCCCCAGGGGGCGTTCAGAAGATGATGGGGGGCATTGGAAGCAATATTTTGGAAAGGGGGGCGTTGAGATGCCCTTGGGGGGCATTTGTTTGAAAGCTAGACTAAACCAAACATTCACAATAACAATACATGTTTACACTTAAACTATTAAAAAATCAGTGGTCTGCAACACTAAAAGCTGCCAGTTTACAGCACTGCGACTGGACGAGCTTCTGTCAGCTTTGTTTGGCGCAGCTCTGTGCTGCCTTCACGGAAACGGGTCGCCGCGACTCTTCCAAGCATCAAAAAAAGGCTCTCACTAACTTTCAAATGTTGTAAACTTATTTCCATTCTGCAGTAGGTGTCGTTCTTCTTCAAATCGTTTGTCATCACCAAAATACTTTTTTTGTGTGTGTGTGTGTAATCCTTCTGCTCTTACCCCTTGATAAGTGCCAGCTTGTTTTCCGTTGGAACAATTCGATTATATATTTGAATGAAAAATAGATTTGAATGTTAAATTGCTAGCTGTTTCTGATTGGCTACTGTTAGTGTTTGTAATAATACTAATACTAATAATAAATTTTATTTAAAGCACCTTTCATGACACCCAAGGTCACTTCACAAACACAAAACGACATTCAAATTATAGTCATCTTTTTAAGGTGCTGAGGTTCCCACCAGAGACATGCAGCAGGCCTTTTGATAATACCTAATTATAGTTTGAATGTTACATATCTAGTCATTCTGATTAGCCGCTGTTATTTAATTTGAATGTCAAATGGTTGCATTTAAAAAAAAAAACTGTAAATATATATAAATTCTATTCACATGGCTTTTTGATACCTGGGAAACTAATACATGTGTTGTTTGTCATTCAATGATTTGATTTTTTTATTATTTTTGATAAAAATAGTAACAACAATAATAGGCCTATATTAGGGTGTGATCATTAATATTCAGGGCAATTACCCTACATAATATTTGATGGGGGCGTTAGGGACCTGGATAATGGATAGGGGGGCACTGGCACAAAAAAGGTTGAGAACCAGTGATTTAATCCTACTTATTAGGCTACTTCTAGTCCACCACAATTCTGAGTCAAGTAGGCTATTGTACATTTTACTTAACTATTTATTTTATAGCTTTAGTTACTTTGCAGGATCAGATTAATTATAGAAAATAATATGAATATGCTGGGATTGGCTCCAGCCCCCCCACGACCCTGTGCGCGGGATAAGTGGTTGACGATGGATGGATGGATGGAATAATATGAATAAATTATGATGTATTAAAATGGAACAAGATGAGACTTTGTTGACCCCGTGGTGAAATTCACAAGCTACTTGACAAGAATACTTCAGCTTTTATTTTGGTGAAAGTAACTCAAAAATAATGTAACTGGTCCAACACTGGTGTCAATAGGCTAGCCTATCACACCTGCCATCCTTCCCATTAGTTAGGGGCAGTTAGAACAGTGGTGGAATGGCTAGAAAACTAAAGTTTTTTTTAGAAAGGCCAGGTTTTAATTATGTAACATAAAGGTATCATTTAAGCTATTTATATGATGTGATGGCAACTGACATAATGCAATGTCACCCATGTCAAACTTTTAAAAGCCTATCTGAAAATATCTGACCCATGTTATTTATTAGCCTATAACTGTGTCTCTGTCAGTCTTCAATCTTGTGTTTTTTTAGTAGTTGCTTTAGGCCTATTTAAATTTGCTTCATGAGTAAATCATTACTTAGATTACTTAATTTCCCTTCAGTTATCAGAAGAAGGCTTTGTGTTAACTTGGTCTAATATTGGACAGGATATAAGAAAACATTTGTGTAGTAGTTTCACTACACGTACAGCTATTCATCCACTCCTCTACACAGTAATAATAATTTATTCTAATCTAGAAGGTAGTGATGAGCCAAACAATGTATTTTCAGGTCGACGAAGCTAGGGTTAGGGGGGGTTGTACTCATAACATTTCTTCAAGATTGGCAGGTCTGCTACTTATTGGTTCTTCCCCACAGTCTGAATAAATAACAAATAAGTAGGTTATAATCCAACCTGATTGGCAATGAAAGGGCCAGAGGAAGAGGAAATGTGACAGAATAAGAGGGCTGATTATCATTATCATGATCCATAACAACACAATACAACACACTACTCATTTTAGGGAAAAGATCATTTATGAGGTCATAGTAATATTGAGCTGCACATTTAAAAACTCAACACATCTGATTGGATTATGTATTAATCATCATCTTCATTTATTCTTTTTCAGATTGTTGTTTGATGGTCATTGCAGTTTGTCAGAGACTAGCTGTGCTCCTCTGGTCTCAGCTCTAAAATCAAAGCCCTCCCACCTGAGAGAGCTGGACCTGACAGACAACAAGAACCTGAAGGATTCAGGAGTGAAGCTGTTGTGTGCTGGATTGGAGAGTCCAAACTGTAGATTGGAGAATCTGGGGTCAGTTCATGTATTTTGGTCTTGTACAGTGAATATCTACCTAATTTAAATCCATAAATCCAAATTAATTAAATCCAGAACAAATGTTTCAAATTTCTATCAGTTCACTTGTTTTCAGGTTTTGTCTCAGCACAAATCACAACAACTCTTTTTAGTATGTGTGTGTATATGTATATATATTAGTGCTGTCAAACGATTAAAATATTTAATCGCGATTAATCGCATTAATGTCATAGTTAACTCATGATTAATCGCGATTATTCACACATTTTTATCTATTCTAAATGTCCCTTGATTTCTTTTTGTCCCATTATATTTTTTCGTTTTCATGCTCTAATCAACATGGAAAAGTGGATCGGCTTGCTTTGTGCCTCATGCCTGATCGTGATGCATCACGATGCATCATGATGCTTCAAAATACCTATTCTATTAAAGCCATATAGGATATTTGACTTGAGAAACTTGCTTTGTCAAGTGCAATGCCCAAGCTGCAATACGTAACTTCAGACTGGAATGATGAAGTATTTGGGTTAATTTCTTTAAAGTAGCTACCAAGAAGGTTTACCTATTTTGGATTAGTCATATACCACCCTACTTTTAACCAGCAAATCTATTGTGCTGTATTGGAATAACTGACCCCAGACAACTCTTTAACAAAAACGGTACTGCTTACTGAACAATAACTTAAATGTATAAATAACATTTAGCCGTTAGATTGAATAACAAAAAAAACATAACCCAAATCACACCCTTCAAATAGGCTAAGTGCAATATTTCTTCAAATGATATTACACACAACTAGCTACCCCTTTACCAGTTTCTCTATCAGTTTCCACTTAAAACACTCCAGCTACACTAAATGATTCCTCCCCTACAGCATTTCAAGGTAAAACTTACTCAAACCCTATTAAACCACTGCGTTAACACAAACCTACCCACACACACACACCCACCCACACACACACACACACCCACCCACACACACACACACACGCACACACACACACACGCACGCCGAGAGGAGAAAAAAAAAAGTCGCGGGCTCATGTGGACGTGCAGCAGCCAGCAGGACGTTATCTTCAGTAAAGCAAACACACAGAAATTATAGTTAGTCCCAGAAACACAGCTCAAACACGAACACCAGTCACCAGCTACGGCAAAGTCCTCCTCAGCAGGGAAACACGCTGTCGTCCTCTCCGTTCCACAATCAGCGTCCTCCAAACCAGCAACTCTCCGTTAGCTCCGACTTTAGCTAGCTAGCTAGTCAGTTAGCTCCAATCTTAGCCAGGCACACTAGCACAACGTTTGTTCTAAACCACGGCTATTAGACAGGAAAAGTGCCGTAGTGTAGCTACACCTCTTCAGCTTCGTTATTCCACTTAGATCGTTTCCAAGCTAACTAGTGTCTCTCCATGTTTCTGTTTTCTTTCCTCTTCTCTATTTGCGATCCTCTCCACTCTCCCGTGTCTCCGCCTCCGCTCAGCTGTTTTGCGTGTGTGTGTCTGTGTTTGTTTGTGTGTCTGCCTGTCTCTGTCTGCCTGTGCGTGTGTGTGAAACAGGTTAGCTAGGCTACTGAGTGTTATTTTTCATTTGAATGTTTATGCCGCGTGGCCATAGTGGGATTCGTAATTTTGCTTCCGGTATAGCTAGATCCAAAAGAACGTTAGTCCTTCTTTAACTTTCTATGCGTTAATCGCGCGATAAAAAAATTGTCGGCGTTAAAATGGGTTTGCGTTAACGCCGTTAAAAACGCGTTTAACTGACAGCCCTAATATATATATATATATATATATATATATATATATATATATATATATATATATATATATATATATATATATATATATATATATATATATATATATATACATACACACACACTGTAGGCCATACATACACACATATGTGTAAGGGATGATGTAGAGCTTCAGGCTTCGCGTGGGTGTTCTGATCACCAACTGCCTCACTCTACATTACCTACTTACCTACTTATCAAATAAATCAATAATTTGACACAGAATATTGATTCATATACGATTGTATTGCTTCCGCTAAAGAAAGCTTTACAGTTAGAATCCTGCGTCCATAGAAACATAAACTTTTAATACAACCCTTCGTCTACTACTAAACAGGAATTGACACATTAGCTAGCGGGCTATCGGCTGCTCTAATTCACATTAAGCTGAACATTTCCGTTGATGGTGAAGCGAGACACGGTAAATGGCTTCTTTGGGAATATTTATGTTGATGTTTTTGTCCTCATTCATCTCGATTAATTTTTGCACAGCCGACGCATGTTGACACACCTGTAAGGTAAACATGTTGCAATGTAAGTGTGACGGGGCGCATAGCTGCTGTCACGGTAGTGATACGCTACCTGTTTTAATGTCAAAGACTGAGTGAAGAATGTTGCTTGTACATGTTTGTTTGACTGTATATGTCCGGTTATTTATACTGGTTTTATATTGTCTGTTATTTATCAAATTCCCTATATTAATCCCGTAGTTTTGTGCACAAATTTTTAACATCTATTGCTGCGGTGATTTACTATTTGATAGGCCTAGCTGAATGCATCTATCATTGTTTATTGTTTAAAACCTATAGATTGTCACAAACATGACTTGTGGTGTATTATATTTTACAGCCAACAAGATACCTTGTGGCTGTGGTTAATGGTAATACTAATTGTATAAATTATTTTGTATCTGTTTAGATTGTTGTATATTTATGTTTGCTGTATGAAGCCATTACGGCCTACTCACCTGAGCCACCCCTGTGTTTTATAGGTTGGTATGTTCCAATTTGAGGGGTGGTGTCAGGCTATTTAGAGAGGCCATGTGTTTGCTCAGGGGGACAGAGCTGGAGTATACGTGAAGGTAGTAGGACGTAAGTCTGCTGGATGATCGCCACGTTAAACCTGATTTAAGGTCTAGCCTACTAATGAATAGTTGTTTATTTATATTCCTGATTGTTTGACTCTCAAGTCAATTTTATTTTGGTTTTTTTGAAAGTATTTTTAGTTACTTTCCTTAATTTTGTTAATCTTTTCATTATCATTTTTGCCTGTGGGCCTTAATTGGGTTAACTATAATAAATGCCCATCATTTTCACATCACCTTTGACTCACCCCGAGTGTTAAAGGGGTGATAGAATGCAAAACCGATTTTACCCTGTCATAGTTGAATAACGACAGTTCGGTGGGTAAATAGGACATACATAGAAGCTCAAAGTCCCTCTGACACCCCTTTACTATGAAAATCTCATATTTTGAAACTGCCGCTGAAAACGGGCGAATCCCAACAAAGCTGGAAGTTGACGTCAACCTCCCAAAAACCGGAACCTTTGTCAGCCCATGGGTGTATTAAGACAACGGTCACGCCCCAACATTTACATAGGCTACACAACTGACCTGAGATCAGGTAGTCTTCTGAATCTAGCTAGGTCACGCAGATCTCTGCTATTCCATTACAAAATTCACTTCTGAAACTTTTTTATGTGAGAAATCAACTATGTAAAGCTCAAATATGGGCCGTTTTACGAAAAATGGATGGCTAATTGCAAATGTTGTCCGACTGTGTGTCGGAGTTCAGCGCCGGGGCTGCCTGTGTTACTGCCTCGCCGCCTGGCCTGCCTTCCTTCACAGACCCCGGCCTGCTCTGAGCTCGATTGAGCTCCGTTACGACTGGCAGCCCACACAGCACTCCATACCCGCGCAAAGTCACCGGTTTTTGGATAATGGCCTACCAAACGCCGGTGCTCTGACAGAGCTCCAGGGCCGGCAGTTCCCCTCTTCCTAATGCCAGGTGTGTGTGATTGAGAGCGCGGTCGGAGAGCTTGTTACGCCAGCAATCTCTTACCACAGGTTCCAGTTAATCTTATAATGTGTGTATATAATGTGTTGAGTTGTTTAAACAAACTATCGGTGAAATACACGCCTCTTGTCCGCCAGTCTCATTGATAGAGCCTGCGGCTGGATGGAGCTATAGAGGAGGCTATTCTAAGAGGAGGCTAGCTATAGCTAGCCTCTTCTTAGAATTCTTAAAATTCATTAACTTCAAATCGGACACCGTTGTTAGCTTTATAAGAGATTTAGTTAGATGTTGTATAACTGGCTTGACGAAATTCAAACGGATTACGCCAAAAATGAAGCTAACCATCCGTGATTTGTAGCTACACACAGCTAGGATTGAAGGGACAGTCGCAGCTAACGAAACGATTACAGCTCACATATATTCATTAACTTGAAATCGGACACCGTTGTTAGCTTTATAAGACATTTAGTTAGATGTGTAAGTGGCGTGACGAAATTCAAACTGTAAATATACTCGAATTACGACCAAAAATGAAGCTAACTATCTGTGATTTGTAGCTACACATAGATAGGATTGAAGGGACAGTCACAGCTAACGAAACACTTTGTCTTCACAAATATTCATTAACTTGAAATCGGACACCGTTGTTAGCTTTATACGACATTTATGTATATGTTGTATAGCTAAGTGGCGTGACATTGTGTGTAACATGTGGTAAGAGATTGCTGGTGTAACAAGCTCGCTGACCGCGCTCTCACTCTCACACAACGGGCCATTTAGCTAGCAGGAAGAGGGGAGTTGCAGGCACTGGAGCTCTGTCAGGGCTGCCAGCCTAACGGAGCTCACAGCAGACCGGGGTCTGTGAAGGAAGGCAGGCCGGGCGGCGAGGCAGCAGCACCGCCGCTGAAGTCCGACACACAGTCTTACCATATTTGCAATTAGGCATCAATTTTCGTAAAACGGCCCATATTTGAGCTTTATATAGTTAATTTCTCACATAAAAAAGTCTCAGAAGTGAATTTGGTAATGAAACATTGCAGTGTCTGGAATATAAGATTCTGTCGCTTCGCTAATGGTTGTGTATTGGGGATTCGCTCAACCAATCAGCGCGCAGCTCTAATGTCCCCCTATGGCAATTTGCTCAACCAATCAGCGCGCAGCTCATCTAAATATTCACGAGCGTACCATATTTGGAAGAAAAGCTCTTGTTTCAAATAGGGCCAAAACACAGGGATGTGTAAGGGCCAATAAAATATTAACCAGGCCATTTTCAGCCCAACCAATGTTACATATCCCATTAGGAGACCATAAGGAACAGTGTGAAATACTCTATATAATCATTCTATCACCCCTTTAATACCTGCTCAAGACTACTCAACACATCTACCTTCAACAGTAAGCTAACTAATTAGCGTTGTTGTCCCTACGGCTGTTACTGCGTACAGATCATAGACCGTATATAAAGATGTAGCGAGCGATAGACGCTCACCAGATCTGCTGCCATTGCTTGAATTGGAGGACAGAAGTTGCTCCAAGTTTCCCCACTTTTTGCCACAGCTGATAAATTATACAGACTTCCTTCAGCGGATTGATTGATAGCTCTCCTCCAGAGTGAACAGAACTGCGTCCATGGCAAAGCTCTGCTATGCATGGCAACGGTGTGTTATCCTTAGCAACGGTCTGTTATCAAGAAAATATCAGACCGCATTCTACATTAGAATTCAACCAAACCATGTAATAAATGTATATACACATTACTGGTCCATTACAGACAGAATACCAGACAGAATCAGGGCAGCACTTCTCGGATTACATTATGTGCTTACGTAATTGCAAAATGGTTCTCGACTATTGTAGAAAGAAGTGGCTGATCTATAATGCAATATCTACATTGCCCGTTATCAGCAACCATTCATCCAATGGTCCAAAGGCACATTCTGTTTATATAAAGCTTTATTACAGACACAGGTCCATATAACACATAATACAGTATATATAGTATAAAAAAGAGATACAAAAATACATAATAATTGCATATTAGCCTATAGGATATACAGGCTATTGCACCAATGCTGTCTTAACCAAGAAGTGTATCTATAACAGCTTTTCACAGGGCTGACTAGAGCTTCAATTATGTGGTTCTCTGACTTGTCCAGGCGACACATGAAACTAAACATCAGTTTTCTTAAGAGTGCCTCACAGGTTGGCACTCTAGTGGACACAAACAGATGGCTGGCACTATGCCACCTAGGGACATGGAACAGCAGCCTCATTGCATCATTGTATGCTACCTTGAGCCTCTGCATACTCTTTTTCTTATTGTTAGACCACAATTGAGCAGTATATAGCGGTGTGATGTAGGTTCTAAACAGAGAGCACTTCACAAAGTCAGAGCACATAGAGAACCTCCTTATAAGCATGTTAGCTTGAGAGTAAATTTTACAGAGCTGTCGGTAGAGGTCTTTGTCATCCGTCCAGTCATCAGATATGACGTGACTTAAGTATTTAATTTCCTCACACACAGCAAGAGGACTATCTGACAAATAAAAGGTTGTAAAAATTGATTTCCTGTCCTCGTCAATTCTAACTATCATTGTGTGACTTTTTTTTAGCATTATACTTTATGTCATTATCAAGGCCTACGGAGAACACAGCTTCATCTTTTCAGCTTTTATCCTGATCCTGTTGTGTTCAGGTGTTTCTGTTTTCTAAACCTTCTTTAGCTCTGAAAATATTTTAAAACATTGAATGATTTCAATCAGGAACATTATCTTCTAAAGTTACATCATTTATTCTTTATTCAGATTGGTGCGCTGCAGTTTGTCAGAGATCAGCTGTGCTGCTCTGTGTGTTGGTGAGAGAGTGTGTGTGTGTGTGTCTGTGTGTGTGTGTGTGTGTGTGTGTGTGTGTGTGTGTGTGTGTGTGTGTGTGTGAGCGTGTGTGTGTGTGTGTGTGTGTGTGTGTGTGTGTGTGTGTGTGTGTGTGTGTGTGTGTGTGTGTGTGTGTGTGTGGGTGGGTGAGACTGTGTGTGTGTGTGTGGGTGAGTGAGACTGAGTATCTGTGTGTGTGTGTGTGGGGAATTAGCCGACTGGCGCATTTACAGAAATGTTAATTAATGTGCATTGTCCTAATCAAAATAAATAAAAAAAATAAATCTCAATGAGAGAGGGAAACGCCAGAGCAGGGGGAATGAGAGAGACAGATGCCAGAGCAGGGGGAATGAGAGGGGGAATGAGAGAGGGAGACACCAGAGCAGGGGGAATGAGAGGGGGAGACACCAGAGCAGGGGGAATGAGAGGGGGAAACGTAGCACCTTTTTAAACCACAACATAGCGATGTAAATGTAGCCCACTTCTGAAGTATAAATATTTATTTGTTTCTGTTAATTTCAGTGTCTGATTTTTCAGAACACACAGCTGTTTAGAGGATGAATATAGTATTGATCCTTTATTGGTTGACGTGATAATGATCCACAATTACAAAATCTCTCCATTTATTTGAGGGAAATGTCATTTATTAGGACATAGTAATGTTTACTTACATCAGTAATTTATAACAGTAACACATCTGATTGGATTATAAATAGATTTTTTATCATTTATTCTTTATTCAGATTGAAGAGCTGCGGTTTGTCAGAGATCAGCTGTGCTGCTCTGGCCTCAGCTCTGAAGTCCAACCCCTCCCATCTGAGAGAGCTGGACCTGAGTGACAACAACCTGAAGGAGTCAGACGTGAAGCAGCTGTGTGATCTGAAGGAGAGTCCAGACTGGAGACTGGAGACTCTGAAGTAAGTAGATGGTTGGATTCAGGTCAGTCCATGCTGGTTTCAGCAGTATCAAACTAAACCCAGTTAGTATCAAAGCAAAGATCCAGTATTTTCTGTAAACCTCCAACCTCATCAGTGAAGCTGTGAGAGGAGAGAGAGAACAGTCAGCCAATCAGAGACTGTTCTCTCTGAACCCAACAGCAGGAAATCATCATTAAAGTGAGCAGTGAACGTCTCTCTGTTTCTGAAGTAATGATGCATTAAGGATTCTCAGCAGTTTATTTCCACTGAGAGAGAGAGAGAGAGAGAGAGAGAGAGAGAGAGCATATATGGCAGTATGTGATGGTCAACATTGATTGTGTGGTTGGCCGCAACAAATATATCAATGTATGGTAAACACTGGGGCTACATATGTCTGGTAATATGACATACAATGAACACAATAATCTTTGGTTAGTTAATATTTACTGTCTTCTATCCTATGTTCAAGTTTCTCACTTAGCATCGCACTAAAGGTTTGATAGCCCATTAACTATATGGTGGATTTCTATTGTGTTTGATTATTATGAATTATTTGTAGGCTTCAGTACTTATGGAATCTAAATCTTATTATCTCTTCTGTTGTCTTCTTCTCTCATCAGATGGTGATCTCTGTCAGACTGATCAGGAGGAGGATGTTGGAGGACCAGCTGAGTCCTGATGATCCCGAGAGCTTGAAGCAGCAGCAGCACCTCTAACTGGGCCATGTTACTGGGAGGTAGAGTGGAGAGACTGACTGAGGCTCTGCACGCTTCCACATTAGCAACGGCACGTGGCCATGAAAGAAGGATGTCGGGCAAGTTGATTGGCCGACATTAGCCTCTCTGGGTCAGTGACGGGGGCTCTGTCTCCATCAGAATCAGCTGACTCAGCATACGTCAGACTACAGAGTGGAGCCAAGTGTGGAAAGCATATGTTTGCTAACATTTCACATTTTACCATCAATGGTAAACTTGACTGTCGTCGCTGCAGGACAGTCAGCTGTTAGTCTGATAAACTTAACTGCCCCCCCGCTGAAACAACCGTTACATCACAGAGACCTTTACCCCCGACCCCCCCACCCCACAGTAACATCTTCTCTTCTAAATTAACCGTTCAGATTTAAACTAACGTTAATAGGTGAGGTGATTACCACACTGTCATAGCAACGGAAGAGATTAGCTTCATACACTCACACAGATATCCACACACTCTCTATCACACACACAGACACACACACACACACACTCTGTGTTAGTGAGCACTTCTCCTTTGTCGAGAAAATCCATCCACCTCACAGGTGTGCCATATCAAGATGCTGATTAGACAGAGAGAGAGAGAGAGAGAGAGAGAGAGAGAGAGAGAGAGAGAGAGAGACACTTAACCCACATTTATATAGATGTCTGATTTGCTTTCTGTTTCTGTATTTATTTCATAATTTATGAAGGTACTGCCGTATCTCATATTATATATATATATAAATAAATATTTGCCCGTATCAACCAGAAAGAATATAAAACCTTAACTGATTCAAAGCCACTGTAACACTAAATGCTTGCTCTTGGGGGAATTGTTGGGTCTATTAAAAAATTACAGAGTGTGATATAGACCTACTCTCTGTAAAGAGTCTCCAGATAACTTGTTATGATTTGATACTATAATTAAAATTGAATTGAATTGAAAATTTCACTGAACTCAAAACAGATTTTGTCAAGATGTTGGTGCAACATCAGCTCTTTATATTTCTTTTTCTATATTATATATCTATATTTATAATACACTCATACAGCCATATATAACTTACTGTGTGGAAATCTGGGGAAATACATACAAACCCAACCTACAGTCATTATGCACATTACATAAAGTGTAATCAGAATAATGTTGGATACCTGGAGCTGTCCTTTATTCTTTAAGTCACATATTCTGAAATTCATTCATCTGGTTAAATTTAATATGGGACAAATCATGTTCAAGAAGGGAAGCATGTTGGGTATAATTTTAAAAAAAAATTCAAAATAAGAACAACTTTAAAAGTATGTGCATCACAATGGGTGGGGTGAGTTTGTTGAATGGGTTAGACCAGGTGCTTAAAGATTGTATAAACATAACAAAGTTTAAAAAGTTATATAAAAAACACTTTATTAAAAGGATATGACGAGGAAGAGAGATGATTGAAGGTGGGTTAGTGTACAGATTGTTACAGAAATGTTGACTTACTTCAAACGTAAAAAAATAAATAATAGGGTTTGGTGAGTGTAAAATTAGAGATGTATTGTTGTGTATATTGGTTATCCTGTTGTAAAAACATATGATATATAAAGGAATGAGTTCAAGATGAATTAGGGAAACTTCACAAGCTTTGGCTACATCCTGCTCCTCTTTGGACAGTTTTTGAAAATATTAATTCTAACACTCTATAGATATTGTTCGTTTTTCTTTGGTGTGTTGCTACTCACTTTTGTATTTTTTTATTTATGTGTGTGTGTGTATATGTATGTATGTGTATATATATATATATATTTTTTTTTTCCCGAAACAATAAAAATTAATGAAAAAGATTTAATGGTTTTTAGGTTGATGTGAGCGTGCTGAAAAGACGCATGAAGTCTACCTGTGGCGCTTTTTCCTTTCAAAATTCAATCAAATATTGTTATGAATCTATGAATATTGTAACGATGCGTTTCCCGTAACTCCCGTATATCGTGCAACCCTACTGCTGGCTCTCTCTATGTTAGTCCTATGTACCCTGGCGACTGCAGATGAAAAGTAGTTAGTTTGACTAAGTCTGGCATACTTACATGTTTTTATACAATAATATTTATAATTATGCATGGTCCCTATCAAACAATAAAATAAAAAAATGAAAAATAAAGCTTCACTGAACTTTCTCAACTGACTCAAAACAGATTATGTCAAGATGTTGGTGCAACATCAGCACTTTAATATTTCTTTTTGTGAATGATGTTTGAGGCAAAAGAAAAGAGTTTATATGCATTTATCATGTCTATAAAGCATTTAAAATACACATGAAAATAATCCTGACTTTTATGGTTTTAGCTTTAAAATAAACCCCTTTTTTTCAATTTGATGTGAGCGTCCTGAACAGACATGAATACAACCTGTGGAGCTTTTTCCTCTCAGAAATCAGCGTTGAGGCAGCCGTTATCTCCACAGTTCATGTTCTGCTTTCTGCCAGCAGATGTCACCATTTCCTCTGTTTCCCCCAAAATAATGATGCAGCATCTGTCTGCTCTGAACACTGCTAAATAGTCTCAGGAAGGAACTTGTTTTGGTGGAACATGTGGACGTTCAAAAGTAGTTTTAGTCGTGCAACAGAAAACTCAGATTGGACAGATAGTCTAGCTAGCTGTCTGGATTTACCCTGCAGAGATCTGAGGAGCAGTTAACCATAGTCCTCACAAATCAGCCGGAGGTTAGAACGCCAACACAGAGACAGAGGAAGGGGACGCACATCAGCCGAAATGAGGGACATCTGGCAGAATTTCTGAAGGGAACGGAGCGATCCCAGAAGTGGAACATTGTGGCTATAGACTACATACATCTAGGATAACACAGCAGCTGGACAGTGCAAAACTAAATGTTTAACATTCATCTCGTTCAAGTTTTTTTTGGCAGTTGGTACGAAGTTTTTGTCATTTATGACAACATTTTTGAAGGTTTTCTTTCAACGTTTTATGAGGGTTTTTTTCTGACGTTTTTGACGCTTTTTTCAACAATTTTGTCACTTTTTTACTATGATAGCTAAGGAACTTTTTGTCATGTCTCGTCCATGTGTCAAGTTTCTGTGTTTAATTGGTTTCATGTTTTCTGTTACTTTTCCATTTCCTGTTTTATTTTGTAGTCTCTCTGTTTCCCCGATGTGTTGTCTTATTTACTTCCTGTCTTCTACTTTCCCTCCTGTGTGATTACCTGTCCCCGCCCCTATGTGTTGCACCTGTCTCATTGTCTCCCTGTCGTGTGTATTTAAGTTCAGTCTGTTCTGTATGAGATCGTCTGCTTCCTTGTGTTCAGCCTTCGAGCATTTTTCCCTATTTCCTGTATTCCTGAGTTCCTGTTTCCCCTTGGATTTTGACCATTGCCTGTCTTTTCGGATTTCCCTTTGCCTGTCGTTTACTGGACTTGCTTGTGAGGTTTTATTAGCTTGTAAACATACACGCCCACTTTCTTAAACCAAGTGACGTATTATTTGTAAGCATTTTGAGCTAGCTGCGTGTATGTCTACGCTGTATACAGTGGACGTAAACATACACGCCACTTTCTGAAGCCATGTGGCGTGTTATCTGTATGCATTTTGAGCGCTGTATACAGTGGACCGGTTGGGTTTAGGAAAAGAAGAACGAGTTGGGTTTAGGAAAAAACAACAAAGGAAACATGACACGAGCCCCGGTCTCCTGGATAAAAGTCCTGTGTTTGATCCATCCAACCCCCCGACCAACCCCCCTACGCGGATTTTCGGCCTTTCATACTACTCACTACGGCGTCAATTCACATGCAATCGCAAATGGAGGCCAAACGGCGTTGATAAACTTGCTAAAAAGCGTCAATAATGGCTTACGAATTGGCGTGTCATACATACCATTTCAAGAAATCAGTCTGATAAAACCATTGTATTTTACTCGCCTGAGTCGTGCATTTGTGGGTCCATTGTCTGGGGTGCGTGATAATGTCAATGAACAAAAGAGAAATGAAGTTTGACACCGCTGCTTTAAAACAACAAATATTTCTCAAACTTGGCTTCACAACATATTTCACATTGAACAACAATTTAAGCTTAAAAAGCTTCACAATAACACCACATTTACAGACATTCAACGTGATTCCTCGGTGTCTCTTTCTATGGAAGCCGAGAGCCGTCGAGATCAGAATTAATTTAACTCTTTCTCAAGAAAATAAAGTTGGTTTTTATCATCTCTTTCCTGAGATTAGAACTCGATTATTTCATGGAAATCAGAATCATGACTCAACATCTGGAAAAGATCAGAGAAAATGTTCTTTAGTCATAAACTGATAAATTCACAATCTATTTTTGTAATTTTTGTTTTATATTTTCCTGTTTCTGAGCAAAGAATCTCCACTTCTGTATACACCAAACTTTGCAGTTGTATTCATAACTATATTTTGGTCTGTACAGAGGGTTTTGTTGATATATCATTTTTGGCCTGATTAATATGACATTCTATGCCTAAAAATAGGGCGGAAATCTTTTTAAGGCTATTGGCAGTATTTTCTGAATTACTGGGTAACAAAAGGAAAATTCATAATCTCCTCTATAAATGTCTTTTTAATTTAATATATCAACAAAATGAAAAAGAAATTTGAACATCATTTTTTTCAATGGTCAGATTCTTCACTTCAAAATATATGCAAATTAGCACATGTTTAATTAGATATAGCCTAATTAGCATATGTAAACATAAAATTACAGAAAACTTGCAATACATTTTGTTCTCCTATTCATGTGAGTAACTGGTAAAGTTTCATGGTGATATCGGTAAGTTAAGCATTTTGCCCTATTCACCTGTAGTGTCTCTCCTTAACAGTGTAACGTTTAAACATGAAGAACATCTTGATCAGAGCCGAGACTCCCTCCTCCTTAAATATGGTCATGTTTGTTTTCTTGAGATGAATAATTAATGTCAGAACTTTGAGAATATTAATCACCGTCCGGCCTCTGAGCTTCCGTACATTCACACAAACATTCAGTTAAAAACAAGCAGTGGTAGTTTAGTCTGTGTGTGTGTGTGTGTGTGTGTGTGTGTGTGTGAGTGTGTGTGTGTGTGTGTGTGTGTGTGTGTGTGTGTGTGTGTGTGTGACGAGCAGTGGTAGTTTACAGAGTCAGTGTGCAGCGACAGGACATCAGAGTTTGGCTCATTCTTATCAAGTAAAGAGTAGAATAATAAACTTTTTACACATCAGTACACAATCATCAAAGTTAGTACACTTGTAAAAAGAATCTAACAGGCCGGCTACATCGCAGCGTAACATCTGCAGACCGACTATGTTTACATGCACATAATATTCAGTTTTTTGTCCTTATTCCAAAAAAGACGATATTCCGACTAAGCTGTTTACACGACAAATGAAAGTGAATATTCCCATTTATATGCAGCCATGTAAATTAGGATTTTTCAAAGTGTTCCAGCTGTGGAGGTCATGTTGGAGTGTGTTAACCAGTGGTGATTATAGACCCTTTTTAGGGGGGCTCAAGTGTTATTCCAGAGATCAGAAACACTATTTGTCCATCCAAAGAGTCTCTGATTCTGCTGCTCCTAGATAGCTTCTCTGTCTCTCCTCTCTCCCCCTCCCCTCTGTCTCTAATTATAGGAGAAGAGTCTGGTGTGTTGGAGTCAGGTTTCCAGCTGCATCTCATCTACCACAGTCAACCTCTGCTTCATATACCCGGTCATTCCTCCACTCTGTCTCAGATCATAGTCAAGACGACCACAGTTAAGGCCCTGACACACCAACCCGATAATTGGCCGTTGAACAGCCTGGCGAGGTCAATGACTCAAGTCAGTTTGGTGTGTTTGGTGTGTTTTGTGCCGTCGTGCGTTGGACGGGCCGTCGGCCTTCATTTTGGCCGACCTGACTTGCTGGGTCAGATGGCGGGCAGTCCGGCTCAATGACCAATCTGATTGGTGGAGTTCTAGCCCTTGACTATCGAATCAGTGCATTTATGTTAGCGTGACGAACGGCACTCAAAATCTGAAGAAAATCTTTTAAACTGACCTTTGTTAATCTGAAATGAAGACAGATTCAGCAGCTGCACGGCCTATTTCTCGCTTAAAATGTTTTCAGAAACATGTTTTGGTGAACTATTTTAGTAAAATATGAGCTCATATTCCGAACAAGCCACCATTATGCTCGGTTGTAAAATCCGGAAGCAGCCAGACCCACGTGACGCATCGTCCAATCAGCTGCCGGTTTAAAATTTTTTTAGGCGACAATACAGATGGCGCCTGATCTTATGGAGACATATTACATTTCGCGCATGTGCAGGACGTACGCTCAAGTCGGCGTCGATTCGGTGTGTTCCGAGGCATTTTTTGACCAACTCGGGGAGGCAGTCAGTCCGACTGCCTTTCCTCCTGACGGTCGGCTGTAGGGTTGGTGTGTCAGGGCCTTTAGTCTTGTGCCTGACAAATCTTGCTATCTGTTTAGTAATTTGTATGTTTGCCTGTCCTGATCCTTTCTCTTGTGCCTCTGGAACCTGACTCCTGCTACCTAGTGATGGCCAAATGAAGCTTTGAGAAGCACTGTCTTTACTTTCTGAGCTCACTAGATGGCGCTCTTGGTTTTAAGGGAAAGGCCAATGACATTGCAATTCAGTGTATTCTCAACCCTTTGTTGAACCGAGAGCGCCATCTAAATTAAATACAAAAACATCTGTCTGGTGTACAAAATTCTGCATAACACTGCTCCTACTCTTTTGAACTCTTTCATAATCCAACGTAACAAGTAACAACAGATGAACTTCTAATTCCATTCGGGAAAAGTACTTTTGGCCAATTATCATTTTCCGTTACAGCATTACAAAACTCAAATTCATTGTATTAAAATAAAAGATATACATGAATATTCCACCTTTACAAAACACCTTAAAACATGGCAGTCAGATAAATATTACTGCAAACATTAATCTGTCAGATGTGGTGTCTGTTCGATGTGACATAGTCATTTTTGCTGTTGCTCCATCTCTGCTGTCTGCCTCCGTTATGTCTTGTATGTTCTTTCAATGTGGCCTCTGAGACTCTTCTCCTTTCTCTTGTCTCCCACATATTGTATTAACTGCATGGACTACTTTAATGCCATTGCCATTATCTGTGCTTGTTTGTTTGTGTGCCACTTCTTTGTATGTTTTAACCCTTAGGCCCACTGTTATTATAGATGTAATGTAACTTATTTTAATACGTTAACCATTGTATTTCAGGATGCCTATTGTCAGCTGGCCGGGGACTACAGCTGAAAATTAGCCGTTGAGGTTTAAAGCTGCTCCTTTTACTGTACAGTTAATTAAGGTCCACGACATTATACACTAATAAACTAATCTAAACATAACTAAACTAAACTAGTGGGCTCAGAAAATAAAGACAATGCTTCACGAAACTAAATTTGGCCATCACTAGTGCTACCGCTTCACTCTTGCCATCCACTGGACCAGACCACCACCACTGGACCCCACCACTAGCCGGCCTACTGTCTCTCTCTGACGGACTTGCTCCTTCTCAGAAAACCACCAGACCCGTTCTCCACCCTGGAAACCTGGACTTGATACTTGCGTACTTTAAATAAACCCTGTTAATTCACTCTCCTGGCTCAGTGTTCTGTCTGCATTTGGATTATGTTCACCATTCAAAACCTAACAGATCCGGGGATGGAATTTCGCCTTCTTCTCACGTACGTACACGACAAACCCCAGCCGTCTCTGTGTTTCCAACAAAACCAAGATGAGCGGGAACTTTAAGACCGGCCACAGCATGAAATAATAAAGCTTAGGCTCGAAAAGAAGAGGACTCTTTGAGAATTTGTGCTGCAGCGTAAAAATTGTGATGTCTAATGTCGTACCCAAATCCTCTAAAAATCATCAATTATGTAAAACTAGCTTACGTTTAAGATGGCCTGCATATTTAACAAGATAAAGTTGTTATTAAACAGTAATAATAATTTGGCATCTTAAAGGGTAACTACCGTTTTTGTGTCTAAGTGACATGATACGAACAACAATCTTTGACATCGCTCCATTATTAAGTGTGATTGCTGTAACCTGTAGCCACAGACCGGGCTGTAATGTAACGCTACAGGACTAATGTTCAGCGTCAGTTAGCTTCCACTAAAAGTTCTGTTGTTGCCGCTGACAGACTCAGATTATTATTCTAAGTGTCTGACAACAATATGGAAAGGATCCCTACAGAGATAGACCTTTAAAACCTCTTTGAGACCTTTCTGTTTAACCAGAAACAGCTCTGAGGTCACTAGCGCTAAACCCACCAGACTCCATTTAAAAAAGTCATACTTTTAGCGTGTAGAGAGCCAACATATTTCCACATGTAGATCGGTAAACTATGTGTTTATTTCAAGTTGTGATGGTTGGAAAAGTGGAAAGACGACCCAAATCACCTTTTCATAGTTTTATTTTGTTTCTGTCGACTTTGAATGAAGTGTGTTTTACGATGCTAAAATTACTGTTTATTTACTAGGAGTCTGGTGGGTTTTGCGAACGCAGTTTGGTGGATGTTTTTATGTTTAAAAAACTCTTCAACAGAGAGGTCGACCTCCTTAGAAATCCTTTTTCATAATGTTGTGAGACACTGTCAGAGTCTGTCAGCAGCAAAAACAGAACTTTTGTGAAGGTAAATACAAATTTTACAATTGTCCTATTAACTATAATAGGAACATAGGGTACAGGGTGAAAAAAAGGTAGGTACCCTTTAAGGGCATTAACTTCTTTAACCTTCCTGTTAACCCGTTTTCAAAATGTTTCTATGTCTGAAATCTGGATGTTCTTTCAACCAAATTGTCCCAAAAAAAAATAATGTGCATGGTTTCCTACGCACCGCTAACATATGGGACGCTAACGGTTTGAATCCCTGCAAAGCGTCTGTCTCTCCTCTCCCGCTGTAACGGCGGCCTGATTGCCGTTGTGTTCCAGTGTAAAACGCAGAAAACGCTCAGTCAGCATTTCCTGGAAGACTTTACAATAAATACAGCTACATTAAATACTGTCAGCAGTATGAATCCAAGCAGGCGGCAGTGTCGGTACGCGATCTGTGCTGCCTGCAAGATCCGAAATGCGCATGCAAACAGATTCTCGCTCCCATCTCGTAAAATACGGACACTTGGTCGGGTGCTTTTGTCGTTTTTATATGACGCTAAAAGTCTCCTTTAGTGTCCTATAACGCGCTTTATCTAAATGCTGAAAATTGGTCGGGACTATTGGCGGCCCTTTTGACGCAGTTATGTTAAGGAAAAGGTCATGGGTGGGCTTAAAGAAGAAAGCGACTTTAGGAAACATGCCGATCCCAGAGTGACATGATTCCCAGTCTCCTGGGTGAAAATTCTGTGTTTGACCCATCCACCACCCCGACCAATCTTCGTGCGCAGAATTTCGTCCTTACATACTACTCTCTAAACCCTTTGTAGCTGCTGCACTCCCCGGTACGTTCTACAAACGTACAAATTTTACGAGTTCAGAGTGAGAACGGGTTGTGCATGCGCTGAAATACATAGTAGAAAACGTGACGGTTTCCCTACGCTATTTGTATCACGCATACGGCCAGGCGGCACAACTGGCGGCCTATTTTTGTAGGCTACATTTTATGTTATTCATTGGGCAGGTCTGTTTTATAAAGATATTTAAAAGAAGTACTTATTGTCACTGATCCAAAACCGCATTTCGTCGTCCGTGGACGTCTTGGCAACATTGTTATTTGTGTGACATGTAGTGTGGGGATGTCGTGATGTTTTTAAATGTAGCTTATTATGTATTATGTAGCATTACGAGGTGTTTACGTGGTTGCCAATCCAAAATAATAAAGGAGTTGTTACATGTTACATGAACATACACCATGTTGGTTCCATGTGGAATGAAGTCTGAGTCTTTCTGTCACTGCTGACCTTCAGTTTCCTCCACTCTCCCCTTTGCGAGCGCTGTGAAATGAATGAAATTCCCGCGGTGCAAAAGTGCGCAAGCGTGGAACAGATCGTGCAGTGGTGTAAACAGGATTATCATCTGCGCATGCGCATCGTGGATCGTGCAGGCAGCACAGATTGCATACCGACCTATGGGGAGTAAAAGTGTGACGTGTCCTCTAGGGGGGCACTCCCCTTTGCGATTCATTGCTATTGCAGTGCAAAGGTGCGTAAAACAGGATTATCATCATGTTGGATCGTGCAGGCAGCACAGATCGCGTACCCACAGGCAGTTTGTTTTCCACAGAACATCACAGCTTTAGTTTTAAGTGTCTGAAGGCCGAGGCACATCGCCCCCCCTAGCGGACGTGGGCGTGCAGCGCAGCACCCAGACCCAGGTACTCTAGGTTCTCTGCGGCCGGGAGGAACAGACCATTCCCCGTTAAAGGAACACTGTTCGTGGCGGAGGGCAGGAAGTCCGACTGGTAGTCCGGGTTGTCGAGGCTGTCGCTGGCGACCAGCGGAAGTGAGCTCTGGGCGGTGTTCAGGTACTCAGGGACCTCGGGGTCCTTGGGAACTCTGGGAAAAGGCTTCAGATCTTCCAGCGGGAAGGGGAGCGAGGCCGCGCCCCAACCCAGGCTCAGGTCCTCGTAGTTGGGATTCAACACATCCGACAGCCTGCTGCTCCGGCTGTTGTCACTCATACTCTGGTTCATGTACTCTGAGAGAGAGAAACAGGTTTATTTAGGGCGTTTTCACACTTCTATACATTCAACAAATTGACATGTAGTAGTAAACATTCAGTAGACAAATAGTAATATAGACACATACTGGACAATAGAGACAACAATATACATATAGGCACATAACATAGTATAGAAAAATACAAATATACAAATAAGACATAATATCAAGACAAGTACACATGGAATGAGAGGGGGAAACAGAGCTGGGGGAATGAGAGGGGGAAACGCCAGAGCAGGGGGACTGAGGGGGGGAAACACCAGAGCAGGGGGACTGAGGGGGGGAAACACCAGAGCAGGGGGACTGAGGGGGGAACGCCAGAGCAGGGGGAATGAGAGGGGAAACGGCAGAGCAGGGGGCATGAGAGGGGGAAACGCCAGAGCAGGGGGACTGAGGGGGGAAACACCGGAGCGGGGGACTGAGGGGGGAACGCAGAGCAGGGGGAATGAGAGGGGGAAACGCCAGAGCAGGGGGAATGAGAGGGGGAAACGCCAGAGCAGGGGGAATGAGAGGGGGAAACGCCAGAGCAGGGGGAATGAGAGAGGGAAACACCAGAGCAGGGGGAATGAGAGGGGGAAACGCCAGAGCAGGGGGACTGAGAGGGGGGAACGCCAGAGCAGGGGGAATGAGAGGGGAGACGCCAGAGCAGGGGGAATGAGAGGGGGAAATGCCAAAGCAGGGGGAATGAGAGGGGGAAACACCAGAGCAGGGGGAATGAGAGGGAAGAAACATCAGAGCAGGGGGAATGAGAGGGGAAACACCAGAGCAGGGAAATGGAGAGGGGAAACACCAGAGCAGGGAAAATGAGAGGGGGAAACACCAGAGCAGGGGGAATGAGAGGGGGAAACACCAGAGCAGGGGGAATGAGAGGGGGAAACACCAGAGCAGGGGGAATGAGAGGGGGAAACACCAGAGCAGGGGGAATGAGAGAGGGAAACACCAGAGCAGGGGGAATGAGAGGGGGAAACGCCAGAGCAGGGGGAATGAGAGGGGGAAACGCCAGAGCAGGGGGGAATGAGAGATTCTGTACCGTGGCCGGGGAAGTCTTCTTTCTCCAGCGTGTTGTGCGTCGGGTCGGTGATGTAACGCAGGGCGATGCTGTTCTCTCTGACTGGATAACAATTCTGACAGGAAGAAAAGACAGGCAGAGGAAGATGTAAAACTCATTAACGTAACACTTTTATCTCTTTATTCTTCGGCAACACAAATATATTTCTCATCGTGTCGAACAAACTGAAGACAGAGTGACAAACAAATGGCAAAATTCATCCGTAATTGCAGCTTTAAAAGGGTAACCTATTTTCCTCATGCATTTGTGACTAAGTGACTGATGTGATCAACAATCTTTAAAATTGGTCCAGTATTGAGCAAAAAAGCTGCCTGAAACAGCCCCAAAATCACCATCACCAAACCCACCAGACTCCATGTAAATAATCAGGACTTTTAGTGTGTATAGAGCCAGCATATTTCCACCAGACTCCATGTAAATAATCAGGACTTTTAGCGTGTGTAAAGCCAGCATATTTCCACCAGACTCTATGTAAATAATCAGGACTTTTAGCGTGTATAGAGCCAGCATATCTCCACATGTAAATGGGTGAATTAAGGGTTTATTTCAACCAAACCAGAGTGGTGATTGTTGGAACAGTGGAAAGATGAACCAAGACAGCTTTTGGTAGTTTTATTTAGTTTCAGTCCACTTTGAATGAAGT
Source organism: Perca fluviatilis (assembly GCF_010015445.1). Lineage (NCBI taxonomy): Eukaryota > Metazoa > Chordata > Actinopteri > Perciformes > Percidae > Perca > Perca fluviatilis. Next base: position 28,785,800 of record NC_053133.1, read on the forward strand.
GTGTTTTACGATGATAAAAGTCCTGATTATTTACATGGAGTCTGGTGGAGGTTTGGTGATGGTGATTTCAGGGCTGTTTCATGTTAAACTAAAAGGTCTATCTCTGTAGGGATCCTTTCTATAATGTTGTCACACACTTAATAACTTAATAATCGGAGTCTGTCAGCAGCAACAACAGAACTTTTAGTGGACGCTGACTGATGCTGAACATTAGTCCTGTAGGATTACATTACAGCAACGTTCTTGCTCAATACTGGACAAGTTTCAGAGACTGTTGTTCCCATCAGTCACTTAGTGTCCAGGTTCAAATAAACTGAAGTTACTACAACTTTAAAGAATTCAGGTCTTGTTTGTTACCGTGGCGCTGCAGGAATGGTTGTCCTGGTTACCCTGTCCTTTGTAAGGTTGCAGATACTCCTCAGCATCCACCACATCCTCCATGTCGTCTGAGCTCAGCAGGCGAGAGTAAAACCTGCTATCTGTCGGACTGGGGAGGTTGCCCTGAAACACAGCCAGCTCACATTTATTCTTCTTAATTCTTTGACACGTTATTCTGCAGCTCCGACACTCAAAAATATTATGTCCAGGGCTTGACAGCTACTGTAGCCACTCAGCATCTCCACTAGCAATAGTGGCTACGTTGGTTATGTTATTCTTTTATTGTGAACAAGCCCAAGTTTGACCTTAAAACGTAATTATTGTTAGCAGTAGAGGGGGGTTCTGGGGGTTATTTCCAAGAAAAATGAACCGTTTACAAAATAACGTTGAAAAAAGTGACAAATTTTGGAAAATGCTACAATAATGCAGGAAAAAAAATCGACAAAAATATATATATTTTTTTTAAATATCAAAAACATCACCATAGGTGAAAAAAAGTGATGAAAAAAACATCTGAAAAATTGACAAAAACATACTAAAAAAATGCCAAAAAAGTGACAAAAGAATTGAATAAAATTGACAAAAACGTCGAGAAAAGTGGAGAAAAAAAAAGAAAAAAAAACAAAATGCAAATTGTCACTTTCCAGAAAAAAAAAGAAAGGTATTGGCAACAAGGAAAACAGATAAAAATGTGTAAAAATACTACATCCATTCAAGTAAAATCATAAACATATTGGACTGAGTCAGCAAAACCTCGTGTGGTGTTACTGCTTTTCTCTTCCACATGCACACACATAAACACAACAGCTTGACTTCATTCATGTATTTGCTGATTCTGTCTCAGTCTGTCTCACTTCCCCATCCGTCCACCAGGTGTCCTCAGACTTTCCCTCCGTTCCCCTTCACCTGCCAGCCCCGTCCATCTCCACACCTGTTCCCACTTCTCTGATCAGACCTTCAGGTATTTAACCAGCCTGTTTGTATCCATTCCCCCCTTTTTCACTAGTTGCTTTGTTTGTTTGTTGGCTGCTGTGTTTCTGTCATCTGTATAATTAACTGTAAACTATTTCAACATTATGTCCCTAAAATCATGGCAACTTGGTGAGTAGCTACAAAGTTAGTTTCTGTTTTTGTTAAAAGCAAAAGAAAATAATGCCTTTATTGTCTATATACATGTACAATGAGATTAAAAGCAACTCCTTTCCCAATGTCAACATATGCGTAAAAAATATAACATGGAATAAAATAAGTAGTGCAAAAAAAAAGGGGGGTAAGGTGCACAGTTGAGACACTATATACATATGAAAAAAGAATTATTGTTTTATATACAGTGTGATATGCAGTGTGGGTTATTGCACATTATTTGAATATTGACCAACATTGCAGCATGTCACATTTTTCTTAATTTTTGTGTCGGACACTTCTACAAAAGTCAGCAAAAATGTTCCTTAGCCATCATAGAGTTTAGCCAATCAAGCAAAACAAAAGTTAACTTTTTTAACAGAAACCTGTTTCATAGCCTGAATATAAAAACTCTGCTTCTTCTGGGGGAATATCTGGGTCTTAAAGTCAGCAACTCTGACAAAAATATTGCTTTGAGTGTCTAGTAATTACAGTTTGAAAAACACTTTTACGTCTTTTTGGTTTGGTACACAACTAGGAGGGACTTTTGTAATCCTAAATTGATATCTGGGCCAGATTAAAACCTGTGAGGGGCCGGGGTTTGGCCCGGGGGCCGTGAGTTTGACACCTGTGCTTAAAATAGACAGTGTGTGTGTGTGTGTGTGTGTGTGTGTGTGTGTGTGTGTGTGTGTGTGTGTGTGTGTGTGTGTGTGTGTGTGTGTGTGTGTGTGTGTGTGTGTGTGTGTGTGTGTGTGTGTGTGTGTGTGTGTGTGTGTGTGTGTGTGTGTGTGTGTGTGTGTGTGTGTGTGTGTGTGTGTGTGGAGTCTGTAGACCAAGGACTGAAGAAAGCAATAAAGTACCGATATCTTTGTAGGGATTGGAGGATTTGTCGACACACAGACACACTCTCTCTCTGTCTCTCTCTTTTCTCTGTCTCTCTGTCTCTCTCTTTCTCTCTGTCTCTCTGTCTCTCTCTCTCTGTCTCTCTCTTTCTCTCTGTCTCTCTCTGTCTCTCTCTCTCTGTCTCTCTTTCTCTCTCTCTCTCTCTCTCTCTGTCTCTCTCTCTCTCTGTCTCTCTCTCTCTCTATTTTATTGGTTTATTTGATAGGGACCATGCATATTTATGAACATTGTTGTATAAAAACACCATGTAAATATGCCAGAATTAGTTAAAATAACTACTTTCCATCTGCAGTCCCTAGGCAGGTGACATAAGACTAACAGAGACAACCAGCAGTCATACAGCGCTCATTCACTATACATTAAAAGGCACACATAATAGTGACATTGACAAAACAAACAATGTGTACCTGAACAACCAGGTATCTGGATGGATCTCTGGCCATTTTAGAGAACTCCACTATCAGCTCTCTGAACCTGGGACGACTGGACGGGTCGATCATCCAACCTAGGAGGGGGAGAGACAGAGGGAGGGAGGGGGAGAGACAGAGAGAGATTTCCTCAACTGGACTCTTAGGTAGTGATGTTCCGATACCACTTTTTTCCTTCCCCGCTGTGTGCGTCCCCGGCTCTTACATTTCACCATGATCATGTAGACGTCGATGGTGCAGATGGGCGGCTGCGGCAGCCGGTCTCCTCGCTCCAGCACCGCGGAGATGTCGCTGGCCGGGATGCCGTCGTACGGCTTGGAGCCGAACGTCATCAGCTCCCACACGGTCACACCTGCAGGACACACAACAAACGGGATATACAGGTGTTTACATGTTTTAGGGAGATGGTATTTAACCATACAGACACACAAAGGGATGTTGTTGTGATATAACTCTCCTGAGGCCTGTACTACGAAGCAAGATCATCATGTCCTGGATTTCTTTCAGTAATCCGGCTTCACCTAACCTAACAACCGCGGTCCCGCATAACCTGTACTACGACGCTGGTTATCAACTAGTTCAGTCAACTCAGGGTTTCCCAATCCTGCAGCGCTGCTCATATAAAGAGGCGAGGTTTTGCGCACCACGACCAATCGCAAACATCTACCAGAGCAGCATATTTTAAACAAGAAGAGCAAACTATAATTCTACATAAATATGAAGAACACAGACACGGTTTTACAGGCATAACGCGATACAGTCGCTGCTTCCTAAAACAGGAAGGAAAGCTGGTAAAAAAAAAAAAAGAAATAGCCGACGCTGTAGATGTTTAAATCACAGCGCTTATTAATATCACTTCCCCATCAGTCAGGACCAAGATCTGACCATAATTACACTTGTGCTTTCCATAAACTGTCGTTGCTTTTAGCCTATAATTTCAGTTGCAACCCTGGCAGTGGGACGCGACCGTGAGAGCAAATAAAAAATATAAAACATAATTCAAACCGATGCATGCGATAATACACGGCTCCGCTAGAAGCCGATATTTAATTCCCTCCCATTATTATAAAATAAATATATATATATATATATATATATATATATATATATATATATTTCATACAAATACCAATCAGGGAATGTTAACGGGTTGTCGATCTCTAAATGTTTTAACTTTTATGAGCGCATCTCTCTCTCTCTCTCTCTCTCTGCACAGAGCTCCGCCTGATCTTCTAAGAACGGTGACGCCGTTATCAACCGAGTATTGATTGGTCAGTAGGCGGTGCTTTAACACCGGTTGATCTCTGATCTCCAACTTAACCTGCTCCCGACCAGGTTAGGTGTTCAGCATGAGTTACCACGGCGATTGAACCCGATAACAACTAATCCACCATCGTAGTAAAGAAAATCCTGGGTTGAACCTGAAGTTAGCTCGTTAACGCCAAATCCTGCTTCGTAGTACAGGCCTCTGGTGTCCTCAGGGTCAAATTTAACCCATTTTCAAAAAGTTTCTATATCAGAAATTTGGGTTTCTTTCAACCAAATTGTCAAAATAAATAATGATGATGGTTCCCTACAACACTCTTCACAAGTAAAATAAATGATCAGTTCACTACTTTCAATGAATTTGGGTGTTTTTATTCAATTTTATAGCATTTGAAAAAAAATGGATAAAAGAATGAAGAAGAAAAAACGCTGAAAAAAATGAACAAACATCGGAAAAAACTGAAAAACATCAACCAAATTGTCAAAATAAAAAACGACGATGGTTCCATATACGACGCTCTTCACGAGTAAAATAAATGATCAGTTCACTACTTTAAATGAATTTGGGAGTTCTAGTCAATTTTATAGCATTTGAAATTTTTTTTCATAAAAACGTTAAAGAAGATGAAAAAAAAGTCAAACGGCGAAAAAAATCAGCAAACATCGGAAAAAGTGACAAAAAAAATTGAAAAACACTGAACGGAATAGTGACTAAAGAAAAAAACATTTAAAGATGTTTTTGGGGGGCTTTTATCTTTATTTGATAGTGACAGTGGATAGACAGGAAAAGGAGGGGGGGGGGTGAAAGAGAGGGGTGGACATGCAGCAAAGGGCCGCAGGTTGGATTTTAATCCCAGGCCGCTGCAAAGGACTCAGCGTAAATGGGGCGCACGCTCCTACTGGGTGAGCTAGAGGTCGCCCCTTATTTAAAATTTTGACCCAGAAAAACAAAAAGTCGCATGGTCGACGGGAAGACTACACAAGGGATAAGCATCATGAGTTCGGAGCTAAATGCGGAACAAAACAGGATCAAAATAAACTAATTAGAGAAACTATGTGAATGTCACAGAGGAGTCAGATTTCAGGCGGCTGCTTCCCTCTTTTTAAATGGAAAGTGGGAAAGCTTCACAAGTTCTGGATCTCAACAACTATGTTCAAAACTTTAGCAGTTTTCTGCTCATTTTCTGATCACCAGACCTAAACACGTTTTACAGTTTTCAGCGGTGATTCAGAATGAAAATCAGCGGAATTAAGCGGACAGTTTTTCTGCTTGGAGGGATTTCACAATCAAACTTATTTGATTTATTTTTAATTTGTTGTTAATCTGCAGGGAATTCAGACTCCGTGTTGCCCTGCCGGAACCAGCCGTCTGTTAGGAGGAAAATTAAACATCCCACAGCTCCAGCAGCACGGGAAAATGCATCTGTGGCTTTTGGATTTCTGACCAGGAATACATTCACTGGAAACAGTCAGAGCAGGTTCAATTCAATTTTATTTATAGTATCAAATCATAACCGAGTTATCTCGAGACACTTTACAGATAGAGTTAGTCTAGACCAAACTCTATAATTTACAAAGCCCCAACAATTCCAGTGATTCCCCCAAGAGCAAGCATTAGTAGTGGCTAATGCGACAGTGGCAAGGAGAAACTCCCTTTTAGGAAGAAACCTCGGCAGACCCAGACTCTTGGTAGGTGGTGTCTGACGGTACCGGTTGGGGGTGTGATGAACAGTGGCAATAATAGTCACAATAAAGATAATGGAACAATGACTACAATGGTAGTGGTAGTAGTTCATGTCATAGCGTGGCACAGCAGAGCATGGGTGGATGTAGCAGGATGGAGCCTGACACTGCAGGGCATCACAGAGCGTAGCTGAAACCAAGATCTTGGTGCCACCCTAATCCAAGGAAATATGCTGGGCAAAAAAAACATAAGGACTCGGGGGAATAAATTGTAGTCTTACTACAGGTTTTCCTAAATCTAACATGATGTGTGTATGTGCTCGTCGCAAAAGAGCTGTGTGCAGTCATTGAGGAAGTGGTTAAAAGTACTCCGGGTGACATCTGATGCACAGAAAGTTGAGCTTAAGTCATAAAAATAGTTTAGGCTTTTATGGCAAAGAGGGGCATTGTTTGAAGGTTGCGAGAACAGAAGAGGAAGTTGCACCAGACAGAGGCCCAGAACTTGGTGTTTGTGTCTGTGTAAGGTAACAGTTTCTGCCTAAGAAACTAGAAGACACCCCCCTGTGAGAATAGGATAAAAGCTTGAGGGAGAGAATAGACGGAGTTCTCATTTCGGAGGACAACTTTGTGGACTGAGCTCTTACATGATGTCTGTTGCTAGGGAAACTTAGTCTTTGCTTTGTGAACCCACTCCTGTGTTGTACCTGTTATGCTGGACTCAGTAAACTTTGCTTAACTTAACTCTTTGTCTCAGATTGGTTATTGTGTTTTTGTAAACTCAAGTCCAATAGAAAGAGGAATTAATAAATTGGAGTCAGATTTGACAGGCCTTAGGGGGCCTTATTTAGACATAATTCCCTACACGGGGCACTGTGCAGGCTGGAGAGCCAAAGGTTGACTCACCATAGCTCCAGACGTCACTTTGATGTGTGTAGGTCCACTGGAGGATTGACTCCAACGCCATCCACTTAATGGGAACCTGCAAAGAGCAGAGCGGGAAAAAACTCACTCCTGGAGAAAATAAATTAAAGTAACAGGTGGTTTATATTTTAAAACCGATACATCGTTTAGGAGAAGGTTGTGAGCATTTTAGGGAATCAAAGACTGTCATTAATGTCCATTGAGATTATCAACCCTAACATGTAGGCTGGCTGGGTCATGTCATCATGCAATAAGTAGGTTATTGGGGTTATGCGATATGTTAGTGGTGCAATAAATGGGCTGTTGGATTGTTCAACATATTTTGAGTACTGCATAAGTTGGGTGGAAATGTGTCATTTGTGCAATACGTAGGCTATTGGGGTTGTGCAATATGTTAGTTGTGCAATATTTAGGCTATTTGGGTTGTGCATTATGTCAGTGCATTGTCATTTTGTGCAATACATACAGTGTTGTTCAATTAAAATCTGCCACTGAAAGGAGTTAGTGCTTACTATATAGGTACCTGTCTAATGTATATGAGAGCATGTTTGTGTTGCATGAGAGTATGTGTTGAGAGATGCTTATTTTCTGTATTTTGTGTTTTGGAAAGCTGTGGAACGGAGAGAGTCCAAAACTAATTTCCCTTCGGGGACAATAAAGTATATCTTATTTATCTTATCAGATGAGCAGATGGATATCATGCATGTTTAGCCTAGCTTAGCACAAAGACGGGAAGCGGAGAGAAACTGCATCTCCTAAATCTTTACAATAGGGATGTAACGTTCCATTGTGAATATGTTAAAAATGGAAAACAATGTGCAAAGATTACAACCATTTGGGATAAAAAATGAATCATTTGTCTGCAGCTCATTCTGTTAAAGTCCTGTAATATGTCAATGTGAATCGTATTGTGAGTTGAGTGAATCATTACATCCCTGCTGTCCACTAATTTCTCCTCCTAATATGAAGCCATGTGTTATTTTATTTTAAGGATTAAAGATGTTTCATAAGTAACGGGCGCACCTTCCCCCCGTCAGCGTGGTATTCCTTCTCGTCGGCCGTCAGCAGCCTGGCGAGGCCGAAGTCTGTGATCTTGACGTGGTTCGGAGTTTTCACCAGGACGTTCCTCGCCGCCAGGTCTCGGTGCACCAGGTGACGCTCCTCCAGGTAGTTCATCCCCTACGCACACGCGCAAACACACACAGACACACACAGAACACACACACACACACACACACACACACACACACACACAGAAACACACGCAGACCCCCCACACACACAGACACACACACACAGACCCACACACACGCACACACACACACACACACACACACACACACACAGACACACACAGACACACACAGACACACACACACACACACACACACACACACACACACAGACACACACAGACACACACACACACACACACACACAGAAACACACGCAGACCCCCCACACACACAGACACACACACAGACCCACACACACGCAGACACACAGACACACACACACGCACGCATTTACACACATAAAACACACACTCGCACACACGCACAGACACACACAAACGCACACACAGACAGACACATACATACACACACACGCACAGACACACACACGCACAGGCACAAACACACACACGGTTAGATGAAACTTCGCCCGTGGTCCATTTGTCTGTGGTTTGACTGGGTTGTTCACATGCAAAATGACATAAATAGTTGTGTACCAAAAGAAACCTTGAATCCTTTCTCACCTCCACACAGCTGACCAATCAGGTGCGAGTAAACTGGCAGCTTAATGCTACACAACAAAGATTTCACACTGACCTTGTTGTTTGGGATTTTCCCAGCACTTTAAAATCCAAATGAGACTTAAAACAGACTGACTAGATTAACTAACACACACACACACACACACACACACACACACACACACACACACACACACAGGTTGCTGCTGTGTTCGGGATAACGAACCTCAGCAGGCTTAAAGTGAGCTGCAGACAGTCGATGCCTCAGGCGGAGATGGGGAAGCAGATTTTCTCCGTGTTTTCTGTGCGTTTACGTAGCTACACACTCCTGAGACAATATACCCAGCCCTGACAAAAACAAACTCAAACTAAATACATAAAAACTAAACCTTTCTGAACAACTGAATCCACTATAATAACCTTTGGCAGAGACTGTCCTCCCCTGAAAAAAGCCCACATAAATTATTTGTTCAAGCAGCTGTTTTCGCGATTTCGCGATCGCAACAATCAACCTGTCTAAGGCCATGTTTACACGAATACGCTCACGGATGAAAACGACAAAATATTTGATCACCTCCTCATCTGTCCAGACAAAATTGTCAGCTTTTAGTGTGCACATGTGTGTCTACATCAAATTTCACACACTTTTCACCATATGCACACAGATTTCCCCCCCACAACGCTCGTCTGAACGCGGAATAAAAAGTGAGAACGCAACACCACTGTTGCGTTTTCTCTTCAAATTGTTTCCGTCTAAACATAGCCTAAAACTGTGACCGCTACCATCTCTGGTTTAGATATGAGGACGGAAAACTCTTGTGTGGGTGGGGTGGGAGGAACAAAAAGGCAGATATCCTGGGGAGAGGGGTTGGAGGACCGGTTGCATTGTTGGGGCTCACCTTGGCGATCTGGACACACCAGTTGAGCAGCCACTGGCCGCCGATGTTCTCCCGGTGGTGCCGGACGTAGTCCAGCAAGCAGCCGTGCTGCATCAGCTGAGTGACCAGCTGGACGGACGACGTCAGGCAGATCCCCAGCAGGCGACACACGTGTGGGTGGTCCACGCTCGCCATCACGTACGCCTCCTACACACACACACAATTACACAGAGAATGAGCTCCACTGTGATAGCAGCGCCCTGTTGTCTCCTCTCTTTTCCATTTCCTGTGAGGGGAATATGTGGAGAAACACATTTATTTCACATGGCTTTAGGAGCCATAATCTCATCCATCTCTGTGACAAGCTTCATTATGACCAGTGATGCACAGCACTTCTCATTAGGGCTGGAAAAAGGCCCGACCACAGCCTGTGACCTGTGCTCTAACACACACACACACACACACACACACACACACACACACACACACACACACACACACACACACACACACACACACACACACACCAAACGCACAGACACACACACAGCACACATACATTGTTAAAACCATTATTGTGCAGAGATTTCACTAAATTTTGCCTGAGCATTGTCTGATTTATGTGTTAACATCATGAGTGTGATTGCATGTAAAACTTAATTCTTCAAATGCAACCAATCATTTGACTTATTTCTAATCCTGACTTGGTCTTGACTAAACCCCTGGGTGAAACTTGCCCAGTAGAATAGGCCAATGTTTCCAAAATTGGGTCCAGGGACCCCCAGGGATCTTTGAGGGAAAGTTTTGGGAACCACTGAAATAAAGTCCACGGTCACTACAGGAAATCAGGAGGAGCCTGGAGAGATCTTTGACTCAAGCCATTCAATTACCTAATGTAATAAGTTAACCATCAATTGACTTGATACAGCTTCGTTAAGTGTATCTATCTACACTCTCCTAAAGGATTATTAGGATCACCATATTAATACTGTGTTTGACCCCCTTTTGCCTTCAGAACTGCCTTAATTCTTCGTGGCATTGATTCAACAAGCATTCTTTAGAAATGTTGGCCCTTATTGAGAGGATAGCACCCCCCCCACCATTACATCACCACCACCACCAGCCTGCACAGTGGTAACAAGGCATGACCGATCCATGTTCTCATTCTGTTTACGCCAAAATCTGACTCTACCATCTGAATGTCTCAAGACTCATCAGACCAGGCAACATTTTGTCCAATTTTGCTGAGCTGGTGCAAATTATAGCCTCATTTTCCGATTTCCTATTGCGTGAAAATCCCAGTAACTGAGCAGATTGTAAAATTCTCAGACCAGCCTGTCTGGCACCATCAACCATGCAACCCTCAAAGTTGCTTAGATCACCTTTCTTTCCCATTCTGACATTCAGTTTGGAGTTCAGGAGATTGTCTAGATCTGGACCACACCCCTAAATGCATTGAAGCAGCTGACATGTGATTGGTTGATTAGATAATTGCATTAACGAGAAATTGAACAGGTGTTCCTAATAATCCTTTAGGTCAGTATCTCAGTACTAAAGTAAAATTAATAATATCCAGCTTCAACTGAAAATAATCACACACAAAGTCAGTAATAACCGGACTCTGTGGGAGGGAGAAGAACAGAAAGAGAGAAACAACAAACAATACAGAGGGAGAGGGATAAGGAGAGGAGGAACAAGCAATGAATGAAAAAGAAGAATCAGTCTTACATCGAGGATTTCTTTGTTGGCTTTAGGTGACGTGGCCTCTCGGAGAACTTTAATGGCTACTGGGATCCTCACGTTCTCTCCCTCGGGGATCCACAGACCCTAAAACATAAAATATTTATTACATTAATACAGTAACAGGACGATGATCCTTAGTTATGTTATGAATGCAACATGGCCCGAAAGTAGTTACTTGCAAGGTAACGACAGCTGTTAGACCTCCTGCACATTGCCTGCGAGGTGTGTCCATTTTTATTTTGGCTCCCATGTTAACGGGTTAGATATTGCACACTGCCTGCGTGACACGCACGTCTCCGGTGCAACTCGAAAAAACGCGTGCATGCTAGAAATAGGACCGACGCCTATTTTTCACGCTACATGCAATCGTGTTGGAAGCGTTTCCAGACAAAATAGAATAGGAAAAGATGTTTATGTCATTTTGAAACGAATACATTTAATATATGACCGGTTGATGTTTGAAAGGATTTTACATAAAAGCAGATAATGTAATATTCTGTAGCCTATTTTGCTGTCAATACTGCCGACGTTGTCTTTGCTGTAATCAGGGGCCTGTTGCACAAAAGTAGAATGAAGAAATCCAGGATAACTGAAAAAGCGCAGCTTGACTAAAGGCCTTTTTATAGTTGTGTGTCGAATCGATATCAGGGGGTCCGCCGGACCCTACGCCGTAGCCTGACGTGCACCTCTCGAAAAATGTAACTACACGTCGCGGTGACGCACAACGCTCGGCCGTGGCTTGGTAGCGTTGCATTTCCCCCGACTCATTTCCTGGTTCTCCTTCTCCATAAACAACATGAAATCAAGGTGAGTGTGAACTTTTCCTGCTCCAGATTTCCCACCGTGGTCAGAAAGAACAGGGGAGACACTATCTCACTTGACGCACACACCAGCGCACAAGTATAAACATCAGGCCACTTACATAGGCTACGGCGAGAGCTCTGCGTGGAGCCTTCGCACAACTGTAAAACGGCCTTTAGTGTGATCCACTCATCGTGGCTTAATCGGTTGCACGTTTGCCAAGCCAGGATAAAAAGGTGAAGCTATGTCAAGCCAGGAGTAGATAGTTGGGATAAGTGCACGTTCACGGCTTTCTTAAATAGACCACGGTATCCATCACAGATTTACTGATGCAGAAATGGAGAAGACATGTGCAGCATATGTTTCACCTGCTGAGCAGGAGCTTCTAATGGAAAGTTACGAGGAGGTGAAACCCTTATTCATAATGCGAGAATATGTTTTATAACCATATGCACAAATCTCCATAAGCTATGTCTAATTCTAAATATCTTTCTACAATTAATGTTCATACAGAACAAACATGACTGGACTAAAACTAGAAAAAGAAGTGACTTCAAAACACACTTTAAGCATATCTGTAAAACAATGTAGCCTATTATTATGCCTCCACCCGCCTCTCTGCGTTGCACGGGGCACATTTCACGGGGACAGCAGCGGAGGAAAAGCCCATTTCCTCCGTATCGTCCCACTTTATCTCCGGTGCCAGTGCAACCATTTCTTACCATCTAAACAACTCCAATAGTAGGATTTAAATCAAACTCATGACAGGAATAGTGTAGTAATAGTAATGCATGTTAATAAAATGAAGCAGAACACATTAAGAAGACAACGTTATAACTGTTAAACATGTTTATTTCGGATCAGAGCGTCAGCTGATTTAACACATCAGACTCCAGGATTAATCTTAGCCTGGCTGTTAGCCTGCTCTGGACCAGGCTAGCTGCAAAGAATAAATCACCATGGTTACTTGGCAGGGTTTAATTCAACCTGCTTTTGTGCAACCAAGTCAAAGCTAAATTTATCCAGAATAACCTGAATACCCCGGCTTAATCCTTTATCCTGGTTTTGTGCAACAGGCCCCAGATCAGTAAATAAAAAATAAAATAGTTATGTTTGTGTTTATGGGAAACAATCATGTGTAAAGGCTAGCAGCAGCAGCGCCAAATCAGACACGTTTCTGGTAAAAAAAAACTCCACACAGCCGCCACGCAACTGACAAGCAACAGAAACTCCACGCAGCCAGTGTGCAGGAGCTCCTGGAGTTATGTTATGAATTCTATAAGACCATAATAGTCTATAACTTACTGATGTTGATTTTACAGGCAGGTGCTTTTTTGTTTTTGTCTGCTGTGTTAAGACTCCGCTACAGTCAGGAAGTGTCTTTTTTTTTAAGGTGTGTGTGTGTGTGTGTGTGTGTGTGTGTGTGTGTGTGTGTGTGTGTGTGTGTGTGTGTGTGTGTGTGTGTGTGTGTGTGTGTGTGTGTGTGTGTGTGTGTGTGTAGCTTTTTTTTCTGGATCCTAACTTCTTCCTTAAACTCCTGCCAACAACACTGTCATTCTTTTCCACAGAACTGATAAAAACACTTCATTAGAAAGTGTGTGTGTGTGTGTGTGTGAGTGAGAATAATGATATATTATTAAACCTTCTCACCTTGAAGACGGTCCCGAAGGCCCCGGAGCCGAGCACCCTGATTTTCTTGAACTCTGTCTCCTTCAGGATGCGGAGCAGCGCCTGGTTCGGAGCCTCGCCGCTTGGAGTCAGCGGCTCCACAAGCTGCAGCAAACACAAAATATTTATTTAAATCTACAGCAGGGCCGCCCCGTGGCATATAGACCAAATAAGCAAATGCTAGGGGGCGCCTGCCGGCAGTCGAATAAAACAAATTCTTTGACAATTAAGACAAAATCATTAAGAAAACAAACAAACAAACAAACAGGTGAAATCTTGCCTAGGGCACCAAATAGTCTCGGGCCAGATCTGGTCTCCATGTACAGGATTGAAACATTAACAAGAGTTGTGTAGACTCGTATTGTAGACGTTTTGTTTCACATCTTTAGTCCTAAGGTGATAAGTCTCCTTTAGCTTTTAGGAGAGATGTTCACAAGTCATTTTTTCTAAGTCCAAGTCTCAAGTCTCAGGCCATCTGATCTGGATACAACTATAAAGATACCATTTCCCTGTTCCCAGCATTAGCACTTTGCGATGGTTAGCTTGTTACCTTGGACAATATATGCTAAATTTAACTTCACATTAGCAAGTGAGTGATCTATCTGGGTGCATTTGGAGATGCCTGATGAAGTTCATCGTTGTTGATCAGGCATCATTTATCTTTAGCCACACACCTTGCATGTGGCTTACTGCCACTGTTTACAAAGTTATTGAAAGCAAAACTAATGACAAAGGGCACAACTCCGGGAGGACTTGGTGTCGCCATCGGCAATGCATTTTTTTATAGGTGAGTGTGCGCATATAAGGCATAGCGCATGCGTTACGTTGCACATTATGGCAAAGGGCAGGGACATGCAGCTCGTCATACGTTTCCCCAACGTATATGCGCCAATAAAAGAAAATAGAAATACATGACTGAATTTAGATTTAAAAAGCAACAACTGCATGAAAACAGCTTGTTGAAAAGTCTCAAAGCTAGAGTCCGAGTCAAGTCTGAAGTCTTTTGGGTCGCAAGTCGAGTCTGAAGTCAGCTGTTTGTGCAACTTAAGTGTGACTCGAGTCCGTCTCCGTCGAGTCTCTTAGTCGACAAAAACTTGTTGCTGTTTTCCATAATTATAATCAACACTCTCACACCTCTCTCTCCTGCAGCAGCCGGCGCAGGGTCCTCTTCCTCCGGATTCTTCGTCGCCGCAGCAACACAAAGATGACCACTGACACGATGACGGCGATCAGCAGCGCGCCGACCACGCCGGCCGCCAGCGTGGAGTGGGTGGGAGCACTGACGGGACACAGAGCAGACGCTGGGTTTTAGAGCACTCTCAGCCCCCAAAAAACACAGCAAAACCTTCATTTAAAGTGAAACGGGGCGCGCTGAGCACACAGTTTCCATTTCACTTCTCTGACACGAGAGAAAACAAAGACAATTTCGTTGCACACAGAGCTACGTCACGTTCTGAGTCACGTGGTAACCTTCAGGAAGTGAAGTCACGTCTGATTTGAACCCAAGCCTCCATCTTTTTATCAAGTTAACGTAGTAGTTTTGGTGCCTGAACCCAGTGGTGGAGTTTAATGTATTGTAGTGGGTATACTGTACTGTATATTGGCCAGAATCTGCCTTTGGAGGAGGGGGGGGGGGCATATCAAAGTGGGGGGTCTGGGTGTCCTCCCCCAGGGACGTTTTGAGCATCGACTTCATTTCCTGCATTCTTATACACTTTTATGCACCAATTTATGGTGGAAATACCTTTATTTAGCCTATATGAAGAAGAAAAAACAGATGACAATTCAAAATATATCCAAAATATAGGAAAGTATGTTGTTACGTGTCATTGGGCATTCTTTAAGTGGGTATATGGAAATCCTGGAGCTTTCTTAGAGGGATATACCTGCGTATCACACAGACTACACCACTGCCTGAACCTCACCAAACTGGGACGGAAAATAGGTCGTGTTAGAGCGGAGGAACAAAGGACCCATATCGCCGTACGGTTTGGAGGATTTGCTGAATGCCTCTGGCTGTGGAAAAAGCAAAAAGCAAGTTGCTTTTCTGTGAACTTTGGTGGTAAAGTTGTAGTTTTACCCGGTGCATCCAGACAGTCCGGCTCCAGAGCACCTGCACACAGACAGAGACACAGACACTCTTTATTAGATTCAACTTTATTCAGTCATTTAGCAGAGTACAGGTACAGAGCCAATGAAATGCAGTTGACATCCAACCAGAAGTGCAAAAAGAGATATTTCTGTCCCTGAATGATTGATCTGCAGGATGAATCGGAAGCGAGCGTCTCACCCGTCGCTGCAGTTCTGGTGGCAAGGCTGGCACTGGCCTGACCCGTCGGGGTATTTCCAGATCAGCGTGTCTCCGTCTCCCAGCACGCCGTGGGGGCAGCGCGCTACACAGTGGGGGCCGTCTTTAAAGTGGGCACACTGGGAACACTGGTCCGGACCCTGCAGGGAGGGGCAGAGCCAGGAAGGACATTTAGGGGCTGCAACTAACTGTTATTTTCATTATCCAATGTGCAGAACGATTCATCTAAAAATAGTGAAAAATGTTGATCCCAGTTTGTAAAAATGTCCAAGCTAATGTCTATAAATGTCTTGTTTTGTTGCTAAAGATGTTCAGTTTAATATGTTAAACAGAAAAGAGTGGAAACTCTTCATATTTCAGAGGCGTTTTTGCATGAAAAATTACTTTAATGATGAAGCCGTGTGTGTGTGTGTGTGTGTGTGTGTGTGTGTGTGTGTGTGTGTGTGTGTGTGTGTGTGTGTGTGTGTGTGTGTGTGTGTGTGTGTGTGTGTGTGTGTGTGTGTGTGTGTGTGTGTGTGTGTGTGTGTGTGTGTGTGTGTGTGTGTGTGTGTGTGTGTGTGTGTGTGTGTGTGTGTGTGTGTGTGTGTGTGTGTGTGTGTGTGAGAGAATAACTGACTGGTCCGTGGCAGGTCGGGGTCCCGGTCTTCAGCAGACACTCTGGGTGACACTGGACACAGCTACTGTTCACCTCCACCTCTCTGGGCTCGCTGCGGAAAACATCAAAATATCATTTATACATAAATCAGGAAAATTAAACACATATAAGCAGGTGTTGAATAGACAAATAACAGACTGTTTCTATTATACTCACATATTTTACTTAGGGAAAAGTCCTGCACAAAATATATACTTAAAGGGTAAAGTTTTTCAACCTTGGCCCTATTTTCCATGTTTTTTCGTCATTTAGAGTCCACTAAAAGTTCTGTTTCTGCCGCTGACAGACTCAGATTATTATTCTAAGTGTCTGACAATATTACGGAAATGATCCTTTCAGAGATAGACCTTTTAGTTAAAGAGTAAGATCCTTTTAATCAGTACTTTTAGAGTGTATAGAGCCAGCATATCTCCACATGTAAATGGGTGAATTAAGAGTTTATTTCAACCAAACCAGAGTGGTGATTGTTGGAACAGTGGAAAGATGAACCAAGACGGCTTTTGATAGTTTTATTTAGTTTCTGTCCACTTTGAATTAAGTGTGTTTTAAGATGATAAATGTACTGAGTATTTATATGGAGTCTGGTGGGTTTGGTGATGGTGATTTCGGGGCTGTTTCATGTTTAACTGAAAGGATCTTACTCTTTAACTAAAATGTCTATCTCTGTAGGGATTATTTCAATAATGTTGTCAGACACTTAGAATAATAATCTGATTGTCAGCGGCAACAACACTGAACATTTGTCCTGTAGGGTTACATTACAGCCCTGATTCCTGGCTGCTGGTTACAGTTACATTCTAGACCAATGATTACTTTGTGTAAATTGAAAAGTCTATAAAGTCCGTAAGTACTCTTTAAGTGTACTGTCACTAAAGTTGTCTCTCTCACCCCTGCAGCAGGTTGCAGTGCGCCACACAGCGCCCCCTGCTGTTGAAATGCCGACAGGCGACACACATCGTGGGACCCGGACCCCAGCAGCCATCGTCTGTACACTCCAGGTCACAGGTTCGATTCTGCTTTTCTGTGTGAGCGAGACAACAAGATCTTCTTATGTCGTTAACTTCACTAACGCTGTTTGTCCATTGTCAGTGTAAACGTTTCCCGTTCATTTCTACAGGAGCAGCCGTGCAGTGCATTCTGGGAGCGTCGTGGGGACTTTGGAGAAGCGTGGCATTGAGTCGCCCGCTCCTCATTTGCATAAAGTTGAACGAGGAGCGGTCGGCTCGACAAAGACAGATTCAGCAGCTGCACAGCCTGTTTCTCGCTTACAATGTTTCCAGAAACACGTTTTGGTGAACTATTTTTGAGAGATCGTATTCGGAATGAGCCATTATGGTCGGTTTTGAAATTCGGGAGCATCCAGCCCCACGTGTCGTGTTCGTCCTATCAGTGGTTGTAGGAGGGCAGTAGGAGTTTTCTTTGCTTGTCATTGGTCAGTGAAGATAGTGTTGGCGAGCCAGCTAGCATGCAATGCTGGGGAGCGGGGCGATCCCATCCATAAAAACAACGTGGATTATGGTCAGATGGGGTTGCTCATCAAGAGAAAGACTGAGTGGACCTGAACCCCGTATATATTTTTGTCTGCAGTCAGGGAAACTTAGGATCTTTTTTGTGAACCCACATGTATATTTTAACTTAAATGCTGGACTTCAGTAAACTTGCTTAACCCTCCTGTTATCCTCGGTTCAAATTTGACCCATTTACAAAAACTTTATATATCAGAACTATGGCAAAAGAACGTTGAAAAAAGTGACAAATGTTGGAAAAAGCTACAAAAAAATGTAGGAAAAAAAAATGACAAAAACATACTTAAAAAAAAAATGCCAAAAGTGACAAAAAATGTTGGAATAAAATCGACAAATACGTTGAGAAAAGTGTAGACAAAGAACAACAAAATGTTGAAATTTCGACCCAGAAAAACACAAAGTGGCATGGTCGACATTAAGACAACACAAGGGTTAACTGAACTCTTCGTCTCAGATTGAGCTTTGAGTTCTGGTAAACGATGTAAGAAGGCACGGGAATTAATAAATTGGAGTCAGATTTAACAGGCCTTAGGGCCTTATTTTAGACATAATTCCCTACAGAACTCACCGCAGAAGTCTGGGGGAGCGTTTTGGCGCATGCTGACCGTCTGGTCTCTGGATCTGAAGAGGCGCGTCCACTGGTCGGGCCGCGTGTAGCACAGCTCAGAGTTGTCCTTCAGGATCACCAAGCCGGCGCTCACCTCTTTCAGAGAGCGCAGACCCAACCAGCGCAGGTGCTTGGCCCGCACCACGGCCAGACTGTGCTGCCTGGACCGGACACATTCAACAAAATACACATTTAACGTTTAGATACTGTAGAAATATTTTATTAACAAAATGTGTGTAAGTGCTCGTTGAAAAAGAGCTGTGGTAGTCATTGAGGAAGTGGTTAAAAGTACTCCGGGTGACATCTGATGCACAGAAAATGAAGCTTAAGTCATAAAAACAGTTTAGGCTTTTATGGCATAGAGGTGCATTGTTTGAAGGTTGCGAGAATGGAAGAGGAAGTTGCACCACACAAGGCCCTGACCGTGGGTTGTGCATCTGTTTAAGGTACCAGTTTCTGTCTAAGAAACAAGAAGAACCCCCCATGTGAGGATAGGATAAAAGCTTGAGGGAAAGAACAGATCAGAGCTCATAATTCAGACGAGATCTTAGTGGACCAGCTCTGAATTAAATGTCTATTGCTACGGAAACCTAGTCTCTGTTTGTGAACCCATAATAGTGATAGTCAGTTTGATCCTTATGTTTTGGTAAATATTAAGTCTGATTAAAGAAGGCGCAGGAATTAGGTTGGAGTCAGATTTCTCTGGCCTTAGGGCATTATTTTAGACATAATTCCCACTTCAATACCAATCAGAGGGTACTATGTTCTCTGATAAGATAACACTTTATTGTCCATAGGCACGGATATTTGTCTTGCAATACAAGCTCCAACAATTATAAACATGAAGACAAAAGTTAAAAACATATCATGCATCATTAAAAACATAAGTTATTAATATGAGGGCCCAGCCCTGTGAGTGGTCATAAATGGTCGTAAATATAGAGACATATGGGGGGGAACTGATCTTTTGCTTGAGTAAAGATCAGTACCGGCCCGTGGTATCGGCAGGATAGGCAAATGCTCGGTGTGCTGGCAGTCTGAATGAGTAAAGAAAAGTTTAAGATAATTTTTTTATAAATGACCAAAACTTTGTAAGTGCGACAAAACATCGAAAAGGCGACACCTTGAAGAAAGCATCAAAATCGCAACAAAAAATTTCGTAAAAAATCAACCATACTTTGGAAATAAGCCCAAAAAAGTGTAAACAAACAAACAGAAAAGCAGCTGTAATCTTGCCAACTGTAGGGCGGGCTCTGGTTAAACACTGTTAAAAAAATAGTTAAAGACTGCGTCAGGTGAAAGTCCTGCTGTTAAAACGTTAATCAGCTGACTCACGCGTGTGTTGTTCTTCCTCTGATTATCTCCAGGTTTTCAAACACAGACAGAGACGTCAGGTTCTCCGGCCAGGACTGGATCACCAGAAAACCTGAAGGAAACACACACACACACACACACACACACACACACACACACACACACACACGGACACACACACATGGACACACACACGGACACTCATAAGTTTAAGTTTTAAAAGCCTTATTCCATTAGTCAATGTTAACAAAACGGACCAAACAATTCAGAGTTTGGCCTGAAGACAACCTTTGACCCACCTGTGATTTCCTTTACTGTCCTGAAGTACTCGAGTTTAGCCGGGTCCATGGGAGGGATTTTATAGTGCGCGTCCCTTGAACAGCCAATGAAAGAGAAGCCGTTAGTTTCAAGACTAGCCTGACAAGCCAGCCCCACATCCAGATGTTGGGTCTGGGAACTCACCATTGGTCAGGGCTCAATCCGAGGGGCGGGATAAACGGTTGTCTTTCAAATTCTCTCTGCACGCAATAGGATAGCGCTACAACCAACCAGAGCAACGCTAGTTGATAGATTCAACTTTAAACTCCGACACATCTTCCTTTTTTAAGAATAACTTCAGTGCCGTTCTTTGTTGTTTTCTCAAAGAAAAGCTGAACTCAGTCTTCCAGAAGACCACTGTTCCCAGCAGCCATAAGCCCCGCCCACTGACTCTATACACGATGTGATTGGCCTGACCAGAGTTTGGTTTTTCCAGCTCGCAAGCCAACAGAGAGTTGCTAGACGACCCTGGCTGCAAATTACTTGCTGCCGCTAAGGTGAGTCTAGATTTCTAGGTTAGTCACAGACTGGATGAAAAGAAAGGACAGCCTATCCGGTTCAGCGAAGTGATGCAAATGCCTTGATCCTGCCTTCTATCTGATTTCCAGCAGGGGGCGTCACGTGCATTGTGAGAAAATGAGCCTAAACTTCTCTCTTGATTGAGGTTTTCATAATGAGTTTATGTTTTCAATCGCTAGTCCCAAGTCTTCTTTAACACTTGAGTTGCTGAATGTTGAGAATGTTAAAAATCAACATTTAATTTTTTAATCGTTTTTGTCAACACTTTTTGACATTTTCGGTGCTGACATCGTAATATTTTAAGATGAAAAAAGTGTGAATATTAAAAGCCAGCGGCCCCCTGGGGAGCGTCTCACCCGGTGAAGGACGTCCCAATGAGGGACACGTCCCCGTTGATCTTGGTGCAGTTCCTGAAGGACTCGATGTTGGAGGCGTTCACGGCCATCGTCTTAATCAGAGCGCCTACCCCGACGCCATCACAGACTGGAGGAGAGAAAAGGGTTTTATTATCAGTCTGTCTGTCTGTCTATCTATGTGTCTATGTGTCTGTCTGTCTGTGTCTATGTGTCTGTCTGTCTGTGTCTGTGTCTAAGTGTCTATGTGTCTATCTGTCTGTCCGTCTGCCTGTCTGTCTCTCTACCTACCTTTAGGACAGGGACCGTCACATGCCTTGCAGCGTTGGACTCCGTTCTCCTCCATCTCGTACATCCCAGCGCCGCAGGTACGAACACACGACCCATCTGTCACCACGTAGTTATCTAAAAGTAAGCAAAAAGCATTTTATTAATTTCTACCAAAACTTAAAGGATCACTCTACTGATTAATTGTTGCATTCTTACAGCATAACGCTGTCGATGCAGCAGAACCAGAGAAATGTATAATAATCTTTTTATTCCACATTCTTCTTCAATCCTTCACAGTAAGAATAACCAACTACTTTCCTAAACACACACTGAGGTGTAAAACATTAAAGTTTCCCCTCTAACTGTCACAATCCTTCAGCTAAATGTGGAAGTTGTTTGTTCTGTCCGACACTTTGATGTTGTGGTGTAATAAGCCCTGCAGCCTGTAGGGGGCGGTGACAGGCCTCACAGTGGCATTATTTTTTTTTTTAGATTAGATTCACCTTTTTGTCAGTGTGATTTGAGTACAAAGACAACGAAATGCAGTTTGCGTCCAACCAGAAGTGCAAAAAGAGCAGAAAAAGTGCTATGTGATATATAAAGTATAGACAGAACAAGAAATATAGTGCAGTGTAGACAGTAGTGTGCAGTTGGTTTAAAGAAGGTGGTTTAGAGTAATGTAAATTAAATATAAATATGTGTGCAGTGTATTAGTGTATTACCTTATGAGAGCAGAATAAATATGGTTATGTAATGTGAACAATGTATGAACAACATGTACAGATATGTGCAATTTAGCAATTCAAATATCTCTATTCTGAATGAATGACCATGGTGAAAGTTAAGTCCGTACATGGGCAGGCTTTGACGCAGGTCGCCCCAAAGGTGAACTTGGCGTTGGGGTTGCTGACCACCTGGTGGGTTTTTGGGTCATAGAGAGTCTGAGGAGGACAAGCATCTTTACACGTCCCGTCATCGTTAAAATCCCTGCAGGCCTGGAGGACAAGTGCAGAGACACAAAGACAGAAAGACAGGCTTTTAAGTGTGTGTGTGTGTGTGTGTGTGTGTGTGTGTCTGTGTGTCTGTGTGTGTGTGTGTCTGTGTGTGTGTGTGGGTAGCTTTTAGGGCTGTCAATCAATTAAAATAATCATTAACTCACGATGAACGTATCTGTTCTAAATGTACTTTAACCCTCCTGTTTTCAACCAAATTTACCAAAAAAAACGTGGATGGTTCCCTACAACGCTCTTCGCAAGTTAAATAAACAATCAGTTCACTACATTCATTGAATTTGGGTGTTTCAGTCAATTTCATAGAATTTGAAGAAAAAACTATTAATAAAAGAACATTGAAAAAAGTGACAAATGTCAAAAGTGACAAAAATATCAAAAGAAAGTGACAAAATTGTCAGAAAGGGGCTGCGGGACCATTGGGCTGTGGGAACATAGGGCTGTGGTACCATAGGGCTGTGGGAACATAGAGTCGTGGTACCATTGGGCTGTGGGAACATAGAGCTGTGGTACCATTGGGCTGACCCCCTAAAGGGAACCGGTAGCGGGTAAGAACAGGTGAATCAATTCTGCCTCTTATTCACAGCACTGGCAGCGAGCGACCCATGCAGGACACATCCTGAGCCGAGTTGGGATCGGCCTCTCCGTACGGGACCAGGCTGCCTCCACGGTGAACTACCTGTCCCAATACGAAACTAACTGGACGCGGGACGGACGGAGGATCTTGACACAGGTGGAGACAGGTAAGTCTCGAGATCCCGTATTTCTGAAGTCTTTTCGAAAATCTTAGAAAGTTGTTTTTGTCCCACACGTTTTTACAGACATGCAAATTGTAGCAGCTGCTGCAGCTCTTGTTTTATCAGGGATGCACCGAATCCAGGATTCTGCTGAATATTGGGCTTTTTGACGGGGTTCTGGTTTCTGCCGAACCTTAGAATGTTATTCCGCTGAACCGAACCCTACGCTTGCACTAGGCGCACTACTCTGGCTGACGTAATGACAGCGCCGTTGATAACGGGAAGGTGTTTACGTAGGTGGAGCGTTCAACGCAGCAGGCTGTGAGAAAGTGGAAATGGAACTGGTGAGCAGAACAAGTTGTTGTTTGGCAGTACTTTCAGTCAAAAGAAGGCCATTCAAGTCCAGCTACATGTTCAATCTGTTCAATGCTGATTGGTCTGGTGGTGGCGAGGACCCTAAACTATACACAACATGGCCGCTATTACAACATCTGGTCTGAAACATCCGAAAGAATACGAGTTGTGCACGAAGGAATCTCCAGACAGCAGCCAGAATGCAGCAACTTCAGGTACGGCAAAGGAAGGACAGTCCCTGTTTACTTCATTCATGTGTTTACTGGGATCATGGACTGAGGATGGGAGGAGGAGTCAGCACAATCTCAACCAGTGGATTCGGTATTCGGTCGAACCCCAAAAATCTGGATTCAGTGAATCATTACAAACAATAAATACATTCATCCAGAACATAATCCACTATGTAAATAAGCGGTAGTTGCAGCCCTGGCATAGATCTTTGCTAGGGCTGCAACTACCGGTTGTCTATAGACACACAGAAACAGAAAGAAGAAGACTGACCAGGCAGTCGGTGGCTCGCGGTCCGGAGCAGCCGGCAGCACAGTGTTCGTTACAGCAGTCGCTGGGTTTGGGCCCGCGGCACCTCCGGCTGCACTGTTCGGCACACTGCAGCTTAGTGACTGACAGAGGCACAGAGACACACATCATCACATCTCCTCAACATGAACATGTTGGTTTGAACATTGAAAATATGTACTGCACAGATCACTTTCAAGAGCGATTCAGTAGTGTGTATGAAAGCATTTCAGCAGAGTTTTGTGAGAGCATTTCACGTGTATTTGTGTGAGGTAAATGGAGGAACACAGCTACTTGTAAACATTGGGCCCTATTTTAACGATATGAAACGCAAGTAGCTTTGTGGGCAGATCTTGGGCGCTGTTGTTATTATAACAGCGGGATAAATGACTCTTGCGCCCGACACAAATCTAAAATGGGTTGGTCTGAAGTAGCTACATTACTCATAGGTGTGGTTTGGGCGTAACGTGAAAATAACCAATCAGAGGGTCATCTCACATTCCCTTTAAGAGGAGGAGCGCTTGTTCCATAGTGGATTGCTATTATGACGGTGGATTTGCCTGGCGCACGCCAGCTGGAGCTGTCCGAGATGCGGCAAAGTAATAAATGCCCGTCTTGGCCGGGTGGTGATGTTGATGCGGCCTCTCGGTCGCATCTCCTCAAGTCTGGAGAGGATTGCTGCAGCCATGGAGCGTGGGCCTCCAAACACACCAACTGCACCTGTTGTACCCCTTCCTCCTCCCCCCCCACTCCATCTCCGTCCACCCGCTCCACCAGGAGCACATCGCGCATTACTCCCGGACCAGATCCCGCCGGAGTGTCCAATCCCACCGTAGTTCAACATCACGACTCCTTAAGTTCTCTAATATTTCCTCATTTATATCATCAACACATCCATGATTCATGGAAATGTTGTGTAAAACACTACACGCCACAAAGAATGCTGAGACTTTTAGAGGACTGTACTGTGAAGTGCCTCCTGATCTATCCAAACACCTGAAGCGCATTTTCAGTAATATATTTCCTTCTAATTATGTATGGTTTGCAAAAATGGGAACTGCTGCATCCATGTAGATGATTATGGCCAAGCATGCGCCCCTAAAATAGCATCTGAATAACGCGCTAATGACTTTATACTATAGCGCCACAGACTTTAGACTAGCACCACTGACTTTGGACTAGTGCCACTGACTTTAGACCAGGTTTTTCCTGGTCTGTGGCGGAATTGTTTTCTGAAACTGCAAAATAGCACCGGGGAACGTTTGCGCCGGAACACGCCTCCTCTTTTCACTGAACCGCCCCCTGGAGCGCAAATACATTCCCTAATTTACCGACGTGCGTCTGTGGAGGGAAAAGTCCGCTGTGCGTTGGGTGCAAAATAGGAATGATACATGCGTCGGTGTACAAAGTCAATTGTGCTGGGTGAAAGATAGAGCCCTTTATGTATTTTGGATATGCATACGCCGACTTTTTCAAGAAGGTGGTTGAATAAATGAAAGAGAGATGTACTTAGGCTGTACTGTAGGCTGTACTTTCCTGTGAAAAACTAATTGTATGTGTGCATGTAAACGAGAAAAAGCTATGTAATTAGTTTATTAGGAATGTTATTTTCAGAATAAGAGCAAAAAGTGGAATATGTTTCGCACGTAAACGTAGTCAGTGATTGTGTGTTTGAGGGTTTACATTTCTGGCAGTGATCCGGTCCTGCTGCCCAACACGAGCCGTTAAAACAGCCGGGATCACACTGCTGACCTGGAAACACACACGCAGAGACACACACACACACACACACACACACACACACACACACACACACACACACAGACACAGACACACACACACACATGTTAATACTCAGTAACAGGCGGTTGGTCCCAGCTGAAAGGTGATCATTCCTTCCACATACATTTAGGTGTGAAGGTGTTTGTCTTAAAAACCATGCTGGGGTTGCTGCTTCTGTCCAGGATGTCCCACCACTGGATGGTCTCCGTGTTGCATAGCAACGGATTGTTGGTCATCTTTACGCCTCCTTTCAGAATCTCTGAGGAGAAGATCAAGATTAAGCATCTACAAGTTAATCCAGCACAAGTGAAAGGGGTGGGTGTGTGTGTATGTGTGTGTGTGTGTATCTGCGTGCGTGCGTGCGTGTGTGAGTGTGTGTGTGTGTGTGTTTATGCGTGTGTGTGTGTGTGTGTGTGTGTGTGTGTGAGTGAGAGATTGTGTGTGTGTGAGTGAGTGTGTGTGTGTGTGACTGCGTGTGTGTGACTGCGTGTGTGTGTGACTGCGTGTGTGTGTGACTGCGTGTGTGTGTGACTGCGTGTGTGTGTGACTGCATGTGTGTGCGACTGCGTGTGTGTGTGCGACTGCGTGTGTGTGCGACTGTATTTGTGTGTGACTGCCTGTGTGTGTGTTTGTGTCTGTGTGTGGAGCCCAAGTTTTTTTAAATTGTGGACTTATTGCAACATCGATGTGGCAACATACAAAAGTTGTAGATTTTGGACAATAAGTGACAATAGGAGTTTTTTTAAGCATGCCATCCACACCCTCACCCACACATTACCCACCTAAAAACAGGCTGCAGCGATTTAAATATTAATACATTTGAATAACTCAGTTCAACGGCGTATTAGGAAAGGGAGATACAAGGATTCATTTTGAATGATCTACAGAACAAATTATTTTAGTATTTTAGTGTGGAAAGTCAATGTTTCTTTCTTGCATTTAAACTAAATGACATCACACGTAGTCAGTACCACAGCTCATGTTTGTACACGTCCAACCAAAAAAACCAAAAATGCCCCTGAAACATCTTCAGCCAAAGCTGGTATGGGTGCGGTCTATTTCCTGGTGCCAGGACACAGTCTGGTGTTGACGAACGGTTTCTAAACGGTGTGTAAACTACGCCCAGCACTCGTCAGCCGCTTGTAAAAATGAAATGAAGCGTAACAAAGTGTGTGTGTGTGTGTTTGTGTGTGTGTTTGTGTGTGTGTGTGTGTGTGTGTGTGTTTGTGTGTGCGCTTGTGTGTGTGTGTGTGTGTGTGTGTGTGTGTGTGTGTGTGTGCTTGTGTGTGCTTGTGTGTGTGTGCGTGTGCGCTTGTGTGTGTCTCTGTCTGTGTGTGTGTGTGTGTGTGTGTGTGAGCGTGTGTGTTGTGTGTGTGTGTGTGTGTGTGTGTGTGTGTGTGTGTGTGTGTGTGTGTGTACCGGTCAGACTGCTGAGCTGCAGCTGTCTCAGCCCACTGCTGTAGTTGAGCGTAGGAGACGAGCGGTTCTGGTTGTAGTTGGACATGACCAGCAGAGCCAGGTGGTTGTCATACAGGTTCTGACCTCGGATCACCTTCAGGTTGACCAATGGGATGGTGGCCACTTCATTCATGGCGATCAGAACGTAGCCGCCCACTTCCTGGATGTTCTGAAGACCGAAAAACAAATCAGTGTTCATTATTTTCATCAACATGCTCGAAATGTTTTCTTTAATATTCAAATTTCACTTCAATCCAACGGAGTTTACTTCCTTTGACATAATGACATATTATATTATTGTCGAGGAACAACACAGAGACACACACAGACAGACAGACACAGAAACACAGAGACCCACACACACACACACACAAACCCACAGCGACACACAGGTTTGTGGCACTATCTTCGTGGGGACCCGTCATTGACATAATGCATTCCCTAGCCCCTTACCCTGACCTTAACCATCACAACTAAATGTCTAACCTTAACCCTTACCCTAACCTTAACCATCACAACTAAATGCCTAACCTTAACCCTTACCCTAACCTTAACCATCACAACTAAATGCCTAACCTTAACCCTTACCCTAACCTTAACCATCACAACTAAATGCCTAACCTTAACCCTTACCCTCACCTCAACCATCACAACTAAATGCCTAACCTTAACCCTTAACCTCACCTCAACCATCACAACTAAATGCCTAACCTTAACCCTTACCCTAACCTTAACCATCACAACTAAATGCCTAACCTTAACCCTTACCCTAAACTTAACCATCACAACTGATGATGGTGATGATGGTGATTACGTCAACTACCTTTGACGTAATGACATATTATTTTCGGTGAACAACAACAAAATGTTGAAAAAAAAAGTACAATTTAAAATTGTGACCGAGAAAAACCCAAACTTGCAAAGTCAACGGAAGACAACACTGTTTTATTAGAGTGGACGTGCAGCTGTTCTCCTCCCAGCATAGTGTTTACATCCGGGGTCAGTTCACAGATGTCAGAGCGTCCTTGAATGCAACACACAAAAAAGCTCCCAGCTCACATCTGCAGCGCCGGAAGGAAAATGTCACTCTGACTCAAACAAGGACTTAAAAGGTAACTAGTGTGTGTGTGTGTGTGTGTGTGTGTGTGTGTGTGTGTGTGTGTGTGTGTGTGTGTCTGCACTGTAAAAATTATCAGGGGGGTTCTACTTAAAAATTTAAGTTCAATTGCTGCCTTAAAAATGTGAGTAAAGCCAACATTAAGAATAGTGTTGTTTCAACCCACAAAGTTAGATTATAGAATATGTTTAATTAATGATCATTTATTGTTTGAACTTGATACTGTGATTTAAAACAACTATCAATACTACATTGTCCACTCAAGGAAACTTGCTTCCTCTTGTCAAGCAAAAATACAATTGTATGCTATTTCAACTCACGAAGGTAAGTTAGAGAAGATGTTTAATTAATAATAATTTATTGTTAGAACTTGATACTGTGAGTTAAAACAACCATCTATCTTACATTGTATATTCAAGGAAACTTGCTTCCTTTTGTTAAACAAACATACAATTTTACATTTAATTTCAACTAACTGTATTCATACCAATTGTCTTTTCAAGTTAGGTGTACTCATGTTTTTAAGGCAGCAATTGAACTTATACTTTCAACTTAAGCAGACTAATGTTTTTACTAAAAGATCACACACTGTAATAAATTTCATGGTAGTTTAACTTGGAAATGAAAGTTCACCTTCAGCCTTGAAAATCGAAGTTCACTCAACTTGAAGACTGCTTTTGTTTCAACTTAGAAATTAAAGTTAATGAGGGTGATGTAACTACAGTGTTCTAGTTTTGTTAAAGTTGTTATTTTAGTTGATTTAACTTTTAATTACTTAGTTTAACTTCATACTTTAAGTTAAAACAAATAAATTACTTTCTTTAATAATGCAAGAAACCTTCCTTGCCTAGTATAACAGACATACTTTTCTGCTTTATTACAACTCACGGTTTAAAGTTACAATAACATAACCACATTTATAGTGGAGATAGTGTGGGTGCTTGGGTGCGAGCCCCCCAGGGCCCCATGCAAAATAGGGGTCCCTCTAAAGCCTCTGATCTTGTGTCACTTGGGCTAATGAAGTGACACACTGCAGATGAATAGCTGAAGGAAGCCTATTACTGCTCAAAGTCTAATGCTGCAATACTCCAGCTCTTCTTATCAAACATAACAGTCACTTAACTCATGGTTACAAATGTAAACCAGCACAACAATGACAATTACCAGGCAACAAAACACTACATTCAAGCACACGTTTAATAAACGGAATTCAAACAAACAATTCGGAACAAATTGCAAACTTTTCAGCAAATTTTAACACAACTCTATTTACCGCCTTGCATCATGGGAATTGACCAGCCAATGAACCAATTGCACCTGACTGCAGTATGTAGATTGGGGTTGGGCTAAATGTGGCGGAGCTGTTTGACTTTTGAAAAGTACTTTTCAAGTACATTTCAATATGAGAAGAGTGAAATGCCAAATTCACAATTCACAAGCCTTTGACAGGTACTCCCTCCTCCCACTAGTGCTTTGTTGTTTGGCCACAACACTTGTTGTATTTTAGTAGAAATTTGCATAGGCTACATCACTTATTCCGGTGTATAATCAATTTATTCTGTCCATGCTTTAACTATGCTGTGAAGACAGGTTATTTTAAAATCGAAAGGCAACCATTTTTTGTTGCAACACATACACTTTTTTTTTCAACTGATAACTTACATACCCATGTTCAATCAAAACATACATATCTGATAAAAAATTTAAATAGTGGACCCAATGAATAAATGCAAGTTTAACTTTCAAAAACTCATAAAGTTGAGTTCAAAATCCAAAACTTGTATAAGCGTGTTCAGTTAAAAATAAGAAATAAGTGGACATAACTAAATGGGTCTGTACTTTTTTACAGTGTGTGTGTCTGTGTGTCTGTGTGTCTGTGTGTGTGTGTGTGTCTGTGTGTCTGTGTGTGTGTGTGTGTGTGTGTGTGTGTGTGTGTGTGTGTGTGTGTGTGTGTGTCTGTGTCTCTGTGTGTCTCTCTGTCTCTGTCTGTGTGTGTGTGTGTGTGTGTCTCTCTGTCTGTGTGTGTGTGTGTGTGTGTGTCTCTCTGTCTCTGTCTGTGTGTGTGTGTGTGTGTCTCTGTCTCTGTCTGTGTGTGTGTGTGTGTGTGTGTGTTCTCTGTCTGTGTGTGTGTGTGTGTGTGTGTGTGTGTGTGTGTGTGTGTGTGTGTGTGTGTGTGTGTGTGTGTGTGTGTGTGTGTGTGTGTGTGTGTGTGTGTGTCTGTGTCTGTGTGCGTGCGTGCGTGTGTACCTGCAGGAAGGACAGGTCCTGGTGCTCCAGCGTGTACGTGACCTCCAGGTTCTCCAGGACCACGGAGCAGTTAGCGTACATCCTCACCATGTTGTCATAGTGATTGTCCCGGGTCCCCAACAAGGTCAGCTGGTTACTCAACCCCTGGCACACTGAGAGAGAGAGAGAGAGAGAGAGAGAGAGAGAGAGAGAGAGAAGGAGAGAGAGAGAGAGAGAGAGAGAGAGAGAGAGAGAGAGAGAGAGAGAGAGAGAGAGAATCTGTTATTGTACTTCCTCTGATATACTTTCCTTTTGGACTAAAATGCAAAAGCTTCACAGCATATAAAATAGATTTGGGAATGTACATTTGAGTTTCTGTTTCATGATGTAACTTGAACGTTTGCCTTGACACACACACACACACACACACACAGACTCACACAGACACGCACACAGACACACACTCACACACAGACACACACACAGACACGCACAGACGCACACACACATAGACACACGATCACAAACACGCACACAAACAGACTCACACACAAACAGACTCACACACACGTACACACACACAGACACAATATTTCCCTCTGAGATGTAGCCGAGTACAAGTACAGAGTATCATACGATCTAAATATAGTACCTCAAAACTGTAATCAAACGTGGCACTTCATGGCTTCTGGTTTTCTAAATCAATGCTGTTGTTAATACAGTAATCATCAGGGGGGGGGGGTTACAGCCCCCCCCCCACCCCCCCCCGCCCCCCCGATGATCAAACTGGGCTTTTTGGATGCTTTTTCTGACATTGTTGCCTCTTTATTTTTAACGTTTTTGTTGTTTGTTTCAAGGTTTTTGGCGC
>NC_053133.1:28827284-28839784 GCF_010015445.1 Perca fluviatilis
GTGTGTGTGTGTGTGTGTGTGTGTGTGTGTGTGTGTGTGTGTGTGTGTGTGTGTGTGTATTGAATTAGCTGTAATAAGTAAAGTGAGGGTCTGCTGACTGCTCTTTAACACCACGGTGAGTGTTGTTCGTACCAACCGTCAGCCAGTCAACATGTTGACAGACTGAGTCGTCCAATCAGCTGCCTGAACCACGGCCTGATGGACGCTGTGAGGACCAGAGTCTAAACCCAAACTAACCTGGGATCAGATCAGCGATTCCCCCCCCTCCCCTCCCACACACACACACACACAAACTAAACAACAAAAATCAATCTTTTTCAATCCAGAAACACAAAATACTCAGCCAACCTTACACCAAACGACATCTCGAGCTGACAACTGGTCCAATATCAGAATAAAATCTCTGTTTTAAGTCTTTTTCCCGTCCGGACGTTCCGACAAAATCAAGCAGCAAGTATTATATTTCGTCCTAGGTTTGAAGTCTTGATCGTAAAATCTTGTAGTCTGAGACTAAAAACTCAGAGACATAATTGTCTTTAGATGTGAGATGGTCTCACACTTTGGTCCTTTTAAAGTCTTTTCAACGTCTTCTAGCGGATGGTAGGCATTTAGTAAAAGGAACAGCAAGCCTATCAGGAGGGGTCAGGCCCGGTTTGCCCCCTAGGGGTACTTCTGGACAGATCCTGGAGGTAACCGGCTCCATCTAGCCTAGCTTAGCACAGATCCTGGAGATCCTAGATGGAGCCGGTTACCTCCAGTATCTGTGCTAAGCTAGGCTAGCGGTGGGTGCGTCAGACAGAGTTAGGACAGCACGGAGATGAGAAGGGTATGTATGGACTTGTCTTGGGGAATAGGGGGGAATAAGACAAAGTCCCACTAAGTCAGCGTGTTCCTTTAAGAAAAGTGGGTTCATGTCCGTGTGGTTCGATGCATCAGTTAAGAAGCAGCTGAAGATCTGAACAGAAACTGTAATTCTTTCTCTCTCTTTTCTTTTGTTGTCTTCTTTATTTATGGGACTCTCATTGAAGCAGCAGCTAAAGCCCGTTTGTCTTCACCGCTGCGGCGTTTTCACAGAGCCGCCAGACCAAAAAAATCAATCTTCATAAAAGATCAGAGAGGAGAAGATGGAGAGTGACCTTCAACCAGATTTCTGTTCTCCTCAGAGAGAGAGAGAGAGAGAGAGAGAGAGAGAGAGAGAGAGAGAGAGAGAGAGAGAGAGAGAGAGAGAGAGAAAAAAAAAAAAAAAAAAAAAAAAAAAAAAAAAAAAAAAGAGAGAGAAAAAAAAAAAAAAAAAGAGAGAGAGAGAGCTCAACTAAAACTTCAAAGATCTGAGAGAGAGATTATTTTTTTTTTGGTACTTTTGCTGCAGTAAAGGATCGGAGTACTTCTCCACAGAGTTACAGCGTGGAGCCTCTCTCTCTCTCTCTCTCTCTCTCTCTCTCTCTCTCTCTCTCTCTCTGAGGACAGAAACACTTACCAGACTGCAGTGGGCATAAAAAGTCCCAACATGGTCTCACGGTAGTTCGTGAAATGGTCACGTAATTTTTAATCTATTGATTCGTGTACACGGACACGTTTATGTCGTTTTTTTCCGTGGTGGTCAGCACGTAATGGGAAGTATCTATACGGTAGCCTGACAACCCAGACCCACATCCAGATGTTGGGTCTGGGAACTCACCCTTGGCAGGGCTCAATCTGAGGGACGGGATATTTTGGATTTGATTTATTTTTGGTTTTGGCAGACAACATAATCCAAAGGATAGCATGTTAAAGTGTGAACACTTATTTCCAACATGGTCCTTGGTGTTAGAACATTGAACACATGACAAAAACCTACTGCAGAACAAAGACAATAACATTTAACACAAATCATCCATGGTTCAAATGCATTCTAAAATCAGAGAATCAGAGATCACATAAAATAATCAGTCTACTCTAATTAAAAAGATCGGCTACTCTATTCCATAAAAAAGCCTTAACGTGATGTCTGAAAGCCCCTCTGGATCAACGGTTGTCTTTCTAATTCCCTCTGCACCGATAGGATATCGCTCCAACCAATCAGAGCAACGCTAGTTGATAGATTCAACTTTAAACTCCGAACACATCTTCCCTTTTTTTAAGAATGACTTCAGTGCCGTTCTTTGTTCTTTTCTCAAAGAAAAGCTGAACTCCAAGTCTTCCGGAAGACCAGCAGCAGCAGCCATAAGCCCCGCCCACAGACTCTATACACGATGTGATTGGCCTGACCAGAATTTGGTATTTCCAAATTGAGGAAGGAAAGGTCACACTGTGTTTGACCCATCCTCCACCCCAGCCAACCTACCTCGCGGCGGAATTTCGGCATTACAGGGCACTGTTCCCCAAAACCAGCCGACACTGAAACCGTTTCTTTCCCCAAGCAGTCGCTCTGTTGAACACTCAGAAATAGCCCCCCCACCCTCACACTGAACAAAGTCAACCACCACTGTTCTGCTCATCTACCTCATGTCTACTTCAATCCTACAATTACAATATTATTAATATATTACCATTGCACTGATCTGCCTTGCACTGCACTCATATTTAAATCCTAAAATCTGACTATTGACCGATATTGCACTATTCCTTCCCTCTTGTTTGTATATTTTTTGTAAAATTGTAAATTCTATTGTATTGTTATACTGTACACTGTATTTTTTATATTCTTACCATCATCTCTGTTTTTATTCCTAATATGTTAAGTGTTGTACTTTGAGAGCAAAGATTAACCAGAGTCAAATTCCTTGTTTGTCTCCCCAAACCTGACCAATAAAGCTGATTCTGATGCTACTCCCTAAACCCTGTGTAGCTGCCTGCTCTCCCCCGGTACGTTACATATGTTATACGACCACTTTCAAAACGTCCGTATTTTACGAGTTCGGAGTGGGATGAGAGGTCACATTAAAAGTGTAAAAAGTTCTGATTTATCTTTGTCTCATTCTTTGTACATTACAGAAACCTGGCATTTTAACAGGGGTGTGTGGACTTTTTATGTCCACTGTAGTTACACACATAATTAACATTAAATTATCGACCGTAACGTGAGCGTGTTGCCCTAGTTTGTCCTTTCAACAAGTGAAAGTGAAACTCGGCACAGATATGACAACTTCCACTTGAATGTTTATGGGATAGACCAGTGGTTCTCAAGCTGTTTTTACAATAATGTTCCCAGTTTGAACAGAGTCTTTAAGCCATGTACCCCCTAACCAGCACACAAAGGTCTCTATAAAGAGGAAGAATACAGTGATGTCAGAGATAGATTTACTAAACAACAGCCTTGGACCTGGAAAATATTTAAATGATGATGGAGAAAGGAGACAAAAACTTGGAAAAAGACGGTAGAAGGAAGAAGGAAGGCAAGAATAGGTCGAAAATAGTAATAAAAACTTAGAAAAAAAAACAGTAGAAAGAAGGAAGGCAACACTAGGGCGACAAAAGTGACAGAAGAAAAAAGGAAGGAAGAAAGGAAGGCAAGAGTAGGTCAAAAACAGCGACAAAACCTTAAAAAAGGAAGGAAGGAAGAGGTCCAAAGAAGGCGACAGAAATGTCACATTTTTGGTAGAAAAAAAAAAGTCTCTATAAAGTGGTACAATGGTCCGGTACAACAGCCTTGGAACTGAAAAACATTTAGCAAAAAATGTCACATACCCCCTGCAGTCCTCCAAAGTACCCCTAGGGGGACATGTACCCCCTGCAGTCCTCCAAAGTACCCCTAGGGGGACATGTACCCCCTGCAGTCCTCCAAAGTACCCCTAGGGGGACACGTACTCACTGCAGTCCTTCAGAGTACCCCCAGAAGTACCCCTAGGGGGACATGTACCCCCTGCAGTCCTCCAAAGTACCCCTACAAGTACCCCTAGGGGGACACATACCCCCGCAGTCCTCCAAAGTACCCCTAGAAGTACCCTAGGGGGACACGTACCCACTGCAGTCCTCCAGAGTACCCCTAGGGGGACACGTACCCCCTGCAGACCTCCAAAGTACCCCTAGATGTACCCCTAGAAGTACCCTAGGGGGACACGTACCCACTGCAGTCCTCTAAAGTACCCCTAGGGGGACACGTACCCACTGCAGTCCTCCAGAGTACCCCTAGGGGGACACGTACCCCCTGCAGACCTCCAAAGTACCCCTAAAAGTACCCTAGGGGGACACGTATCCACTGCAGTCCTCTAAAGTACCCCTAGGGGGACACGTTCCCCCAATTTGAGAAACCCTGGGATAGGCCTATGATAAACTGTCTCTACTTCTTTCATTCGTCCCAATTTTTGCACAAAAGTGTCTCTGGAAAATAAAGGTCTGATTGATTCTGCATCTGTTTGATGAAGCCGAAAGAGACAAAAAAGATCAATCCATGAAAGCTTGTGATTGAAACTATGAAATGGGACTCAATGGACTGTTTGAGTGTTTGACCTGCAGTCATCTCGCCTGCAGCTCCACCCTCCCCCCCCCCACCCCGCTCCCCTTCAAATATTCACTCCACGAAATCAATGCCAGCTTTTAATCGCCCCGCTCTGAAAACGCCCAACAACAGCGTCAGATATGAAATGGTGGCTAAGTGTTTTTATTGATATTTCTGACCATGAGAGGCTGTCTGAACATGAACTTGCATTTGCAGATTTAAAATGCTATGTTTTTATTTACTTTTAAAGATAAAAATGTGCAGTTCAGGGTCTAGCAGTGAGGGTGCGTAAAACTGAGCACTGAATGTTTTTCTGGACGGGTGACGTATTTAGGGAGGTGCACATGGCGTCCTCTTGTTTTGGATATGTTCTCCATTCTTGTGCATTTGTTACGGAGCTTTGGAGAGTTAAACAACAACAACAACAACAACAACAACAAGTAAATAATCCGTGCTGCAGAAAAGTATCCCGAGGATAAGTTAAAGGGAGACTCGGCTGTTTGTTTGGACTGGACTCAGAGACAGAGACATAATGTTGACCTGCAGAAGGCCGGGACAGGAACACAGTGGCCTTGTCTCTCCGTAACATACACGCACGCACACACACACACACACACACACACACACACACACACACACACACACGTCTGGAATGTGTCAACCAGCTGAGAAACGCTTCTCCTGTTGAACACTCAGCAGGTTTGAGCTGACAGAAAGATGTTCTTCTCATAGCCTGTCTCTCTGCCTGCCTGCCTGTCTGTCTGTCCGTCTGCCTTCAAAATTTTTATAATCATCCAGCCAGAAGAAATCATCATGAATACAGATAATATTGGTAAAAAATATTTCTTCTTAAACAGGACAATAAAACCCAAAATGAACATGGGTCTCAGTTTCAGCCAGCTCACATAATAACAAGTCTGTAATAACTGCATTCAGCCGTGAAGATACCGCCCGAATATCCGGCAATTAGTACATAATATCCATCAAATAAGCAAAACTGCTTCAATTGCTACAGATAGAGTTTGTTTAACTTCTGTGCAAAACTGTAACAAAGTATAGTTGTAATTAAAAGTTTTCTTTGATAAATGATGATGATGGTTTAGCCAGAGATTGGCATGGAAAGGCCTCTCAAGCCCTCTCTCACATTGTTAATGCAGTGTGTATCTGCCGAGTCGGGAACTAATCTTTCGGATTATTCCGACACCACTTGAACGCAGCATGTAATGGGTTCTTCCTCGGTTCATGCTACACCCTTCAACCAAGTTTCACTCAAATCTGGTCAGAAGTTTTTCTGGAATCCTGCTGAACGACAGACGAACAAGATCCTGAACAGACGTATTCCTAATCAGAAACTAATCACACAATCTGCACTCTGTGTGTGTGTGTGTGTGTGTGTGTGTGTGTGTGTGTGTGTGTGTGTGTGTGTGTGTGTGCGCGTGCTTGCATGTGTTTGTGTCTACACGTGTGTGTCTGCACTGTGTGCGTCTCTGTGTGTGTCTGTGTGTGTGTGTGCGTGTCTGTGTGTGTGTCTTCACGTGTGTGTGTATGTGTGCGTGTGTGTGTGTGTCTGTCTACACGTGTGAGTGTGTGTGTGTCTTCACGTGTGTGTGTGTCTTCACGTGTGTGTCTGTGTGTGTGTGTGTCTACAAGTGTGCGTCTGCACTTGTGTGCATCTCTGTGTGTGTCTGTGTGTGTGTCTTCACATGTGTGTGTGTGTGTGTGTGTCTCTGTATATGTGTGTGTGTGTGTGTCTACATGTGTGTGTCTGTGTGTCTTCACGTGTGTGTGTGTGTTTGTGTGTCTGTCTACATGTGTGTGTGTGTGTGTGTGTCTTCACATGTGTGTGTCTTCACGTGATGCGTGTGTGTCTACGTGTTTTTTTTGTTTGTGTGTCTCTGTGTGTGTGTGTGTCTACACGTGTGTGTCTGTGTGTCTTCACGTGTGTGTGTGTGTGTGTGTGTGTCTGTCTACACGTGTGAGTGTGTGTGTGTGTCTTCACGTGTGTGTGTCTTCACGTCTGTGTGTGTGTGTCTACACGTGTGTGTCTGCACTTGTGTGCGTCTCTGTGTGTGTCTGTGTGTGTGTCTTCACGTGTGGTGTGTGTGTGTGTGTGTCTGTGTGTGTGTCTGTGTGTGTGTCTTCACGTGTGGTGTGTGTGTGTGTGTGTGTGTGTCTCTGTATATGTGTATGTGTGTGTGTGTCTACACGTGTGTGTCTGTGTGTCTTCACGTGTGTGTGTGTTTGTGTGTCTGTCTACACGTGTGTGTGTGTGTGTGTCTTCACATGTGTGTGTCTTCGTGCGTGTGTGTGTCTGCGTGTGTGTCTGCACTTGTGTGCGTCTCTGTGTGTGTGTGTGTGTGTCTACACGTGTGTGTCTGTGTGTCTTCACGTGTGTGTGTTTGTGTGTCTGTCTACACGTGTGTGTGTGTGTGTCTTCACGTGCGTGTGTGTGTCTACGCGTGTGTGTCTGCACTTGTGTGCGTCTCTGTGTGTGTGTGTGTGTGTGTCTACACGTGTGTGTCTGTGTGTCTTCACGTATGTGTGTGTCTTTGTGTGTGTGTGTGTGTGTCTCTCTGTGTGTGTCTTCACGTGTGTGTGTGTGTGTGTGTGTGTGTGTGTGTCTCTCTGTGTGTGTCTTCACGTGTGTGTGTGTGTGTGTGTGTGTGTGTGTCTCTCTGTGTGTGTCTTCACGTGTGTGTGTGTTGTGTGTGTGTGTGTGTGTGTGTGTGTGTGTGTGTGTGTGTGTCTGTGTGTGTGTTCTGCCTGCAGCAGTGTGTGCAGGTCACAGCGAGACTCTGCTTGCCTCTCACTTTGTTGCTGTTGAAGGAAAATTCCAACGACTTTTTTCTCTCAACACTTTCCCTGAATAATCTCCACTGACCCTGGTCCCCGTCTCTCCGTCACAGCTGGAGCTTAGAGACAAAAACAAACATTGCTAACCTGAAACCAAAAGATCCCTCTTATTGGTGGAGGTTTTCGGAGGTCATACGCAGTCTGGCGAAAAGCTCTGCAACCCGCACACGCTGCTCAGGGCACGAATAACTCTTTCATGCCACGTATGAGATGTGAAGATAATTAATCATGTTGCGTTCGAGTCATATCCTGCTTTCAGATCTCTGAATTATTGGCCGCGTGTCAGATTTTATTCAGTGGTTCAAACAGGTCTGGTGGTGTGTTCACTGACAGGCCTTTCCGTCGGTGAAGTAAGTAAATTCCTCACCAACACCTAACAACCGTTCAGTGTGATTGTCAGGCATGTGCAGTCGTAATACACGCTTTAAAAGATAGCACAACTGACCTTTAAATAGTAACTAGACCCAGAACCTTTCTTTGAGCAGTAGAGATCTATATCGGACTGTAGCCTCACATAAAATCAAACATTGTTTTATCTTTATTTTTTATTCAACCTTTTATTTATCCAGGTAAGTCAATTGAGAACAAATTCTCATTTGCAACGACGACCTGTCACATTCACACAGGTCCACATTCATACCTGGAAGCTGCCCAGTACAACCCCAGTCTGATCTGCTGGAAGCTGAGCAGCTCCACTGGAGCCTTTGGAGGTTACGGGCCTTGCTCAAGGGCCCCTCAGTGGTGGTGGTGAGGGAGGGACAAGCGCTGCTCTTTCACTTTCCCCACCCAGATTTTTATCCTGCCGGTCTGGGGATTGAACCAACGACCTCCCGGTCACACGCTCGCTTCATTCGTGCAGCTGATTGTAGTTGTATTTTCTTCTAAAAAAGCAGGCTCAATGCTTTTGAAATGCATGTGCACAAGAACAATCGTTAAGTATTATTAAAGTGTGCACTCAATGCTTTTGAAAGATTGATCTACTCTTATTTTAAAATGTCAACCTGAGAGAGACCAGAGAGAGAGTTAATCTATGTATCAATAACTTTCCATGACATATTTGTTTTGAGTAGCTAATGCACAGTGGCTGGAGGCCTCAACTAAACTGGTTTCAGTCTGGCTAGCTACTGTACCATCACACATTAAGAAGAGATGGATTTATCTTCTGTGCCAGTAAACACAACACATGAGCTTTGGTTCCACTTTGGCTACGTTCACACCGCAAGTCTTAACGCTTAATTCGGATTTTTTGCTCAGATCTGATTTCTTGTTTGGCTGTCCACATTACCTTTTTAAAATGTGGCCTATATCAGATTCCAGTCAGCATTTTTAAAATGTTTGTGTAATGGCAGCTGTAACATTAATGAGCATAACACTAATTAGGTCTAACAGCTCCCTCTCCCTCCATTGACTTGCTCCATCACTGTTCATCAGTTCAATACTTTCATTGAATTTGGGGTGTTTTATTCAATTTTATAGCATATTTCTTCATTATAAACTTGAAAATGTGGTTTATTGACCCTAAATTCCAAGAATAAGTGTAAAAGTGGCGGTATAAATTGGTAGTAGTGGGGAAAGAAACGTCAAACGTAACATTAACAAAAAGTGACAATCAGTCAAACAAAAAGACAAAAAAGGAACAAAAATATCCAAAAAGCATCAGAAACTTTGAAAAAAAACGTGAAAAAAATCAACAAAAAGTGCCGGAAGCTCGAAAAAAAAATGCAACAA
Source organism: Perca fluviatilis (assembly GCF_010015445.1). NCBI lineage: Eukaryota > Metazoa > Chordata > Actinopteri > Perciformes > Percidae > Perca > Perca fluviatilis. The sequence continues at coordinate 28,836,283 of NC_053133.1, forward strand.
CTTTTTTTTTCAAAATTGATAACATTTCTTTAGCCGGGAGGACAACAAAAGGGTTCAAATATCACTTTTTGTATCTCAACAAGAAAGAAGGGGGGTGTCAGGGGAAGTAATCTGAGAGCACAAATTAGTCAAAACTCCTCTCCCCTCCAACACCTTCTGAACTCTGTAATGAATAGCCATTTAACTGCAAACAGTTGAAGTGTGGAAACTAAGAAACATGACCTCACGCTGATATTTGCTGCAGGTTAAACAGCTGACAGAAGTCCAGCTGCAGATCCAGCTGAGTGTGAGCCCTGACCTCTGACCCAGCAATGACTGCAGTTAATTATGAGTCAAACACAAGTTAAAGATGCTTTCCCTGCCCGGCCTTAGAGTTCATGTTACAGTGCAGAGAGCGAGCAGCCTGTATAATCCTGCTAACACTTTCTGAGCTCCATTATTGACATTCTTCACATTCCAGCTCTGTAAATCCCCCAGGCTGCACTGCTGCCGCTGCTGCCGTCCGCAGATCAAACCCAGTAAATTCAAATCAATTTGTATGCATAAAGCCGAAAATCACAAATCAAAACCGCAACGACGAAGCTGTATGTGACAGCTTCTGTCTGTCACTGCCAGGGGCGGAGCTAGATGTTGTAAACAGTCGGGGTTTAGCCCAAACTCTCCTAGTTACTAGTTGCACTACTTTTCAAGCCGTTTGATAATGCCTCAAAACTCTGTACGTCATTTGGGAAAAACATGATAGTTGCCGAGGAAAAACTGTATGGGATTATTATGGGATGAAGTAGATGTGTGTAAAGCGGAGACTCGTGGGTACTTATAGAACCAATTTCATTCAGATATCTGGAGGTCAGAGGTCAAGGGACCCCTTTTGAAAATTTCTCCGCCTATTTTTTCCCTGGACAAATAGCTAGCAATTTGGATTCCTTAGATCGTATGATATGATGATCAAATGATACCAATAAAAGGGCTGGGACCTGTTACCGCAATACCGCGGTCATGTGACGCCTTCCGCGTTTACCATTGCACATTAGCCTAACAGCTAGCAGAGTTTCCTTCTGTTTATAGCTTTATCCCGATAAAACGGCACAGTTGAATTTCAGCCTGCGTGCACGTTTCGTAGCCTAAAACAGAGCAGCTTATATTGGTAGAGAGAGCAGCAAGTTAGCGAACTGCCGAGTCGCCCTCTCTGCTCTCTGTCTGCTCAGCTGCTAGACGGGCTGCACTCGCCATTGTCGGCAAACTATTTTATTTATTAGTATTTACTGTTTTACTTTATTGACAAAAGAGCTTTCTGAACTCTTCTGTGGAATGGAATCAACGAAGAGGAGAGAAACCATTGTGGCCCTAAATGACAGCAAAACTCAGTAAAGACTCTCACATTGAGCTGAAATGGAAACACTGTGCTAAGGGTTAAGCCAATGTTTCAATTCACTTTACCGGCAGTATTGACGATAGATAAAGCCAGCGTGTCTTGAGAAGTTTAGCTTTTTTTTTTTACAAAAAAAATTTCTCTCTTTTCCTCCCCCCCCCCCCCCCCCTCTTCACCATTTGCTACTCACATTCCGCCTAGGATTTGGGGCTGGAGCCCCTGCTCACTACTGGGAAAACGTCTGCACTCAGTTATTCTGAGTCATTACTAGCTCTAATTGGAGCGACTTCATTTGCCCAGAGGTTGACAGATGTGACAGGCTCAGATACAGTAGCTCAGAGAACACATGTTGCACCTGTTGTTCCTGAGCATCCGGAGAGAGAGTCCAGCTCCATATCAAACACGATATCTGTGATGCATCGCTGATGGAAATCATGAGACTTGATATCTGTGTGGTTCCAATACTTCAGTGCAGCTGAGTTTAAGTAATTCAAGTATTAAAAATCAATAAGACAAAAAATGTTATGTTCCAGTTTCAACTCTGTAAGTTAGGTATACAGTATGTTTATGTGTGAAGAGGACAGTTACAACCAATACCTCATGTTGAGAAAGATTGCAGAAGCTTTCAAATGCATGAGCGGCCAAGTCACGGTCACAAGCAGAGATGTCCTGATAGACAGAGACGCAACGCAAAGCAACCACAAAGAGACAAGGGGTGGGGGGGGTGGACGGCATCAAAGAGACGAAAAAGAACCACACTGGGAGCGTGCCTATGTTCCCACAGTTCCCACATTTCTACGATTTTTTTCTCCAAAATTAGGCCCTATGTTCCCACATTTCCTTTTTCATAAATTTGTATCAGATTTTATCCCCCTAACCCTAACCCTAAAAAATGTTGTGGGAGGATAGGGCTTAAATTGAAGGGAAATGCAGGAACACAAGACCTAATTTTGAAAATGTCCTAGAAAGGTGTGAACATATGGCTGTGAGAACATAGGGCTGTGGGAACATAGGGCTGTGGGAACATAGGGCTGTGGGAACATAGGGCTGTGGGACCATAGGGCTGTAGGAACATTGGGCTGTGGGAACATAGGGCTGTGGGAACATTGGGCTGTGGGAACATAGGGCTGTGGGAACATAGGGCTGTGGGAACATAGGGCTATGGGAACATAGGGCTGTGGGAACATAGGGCTGTGGGAACATTGGGCTATGGGAACATAGGGCTGTGGGAACATAGGGCTGTGAGAACACAGGGCTGTGGGAACATTGGGCTGTGGGAACATTGGGCTATGGGAACATAGGGCTGTGGGAACATTGGGCTATGGGAACATAGGGCTGTGGGAACATAGGGCTGTGAGAACACAGGGCTGTGGGAACATTGGGCTGTGGGAACATAGGGCTGTGGGAACATTGGGCTGTGGGACCATAGGGCTGACCCCAGAAAAAGAACCACACTGAGGTAAAAACTACCATGAAGAGATGCAAACAAAAATGTCTTGTTTGTCTTTCAGTCTCTGGGTTGGGGAGTGGGGGGGGGGGGTTAAATGTTTCTGTGCCAGGAGCCTGGTGAGCACAGTTAGTCCTGAATCTGGCTGATTGTTTTTGTAGTCTTCAGTCAAAACGGTTCAACTGCAGTATGCTAACAATGTTGTCATGGTTACCACGGGGCTCCAACGTCTTCTTTATTGTCCGTGTCGAGTTTTCATTTAACTTCCTCCAAAGAAACGCACACACGCATGTCGAGACACAAAGACAAGCGCACACACCGCTGCCAAGGTATTTCCGAAAAGTCACACTCAATGGGAACAGGTCTGACGTACACACACACACACAGGCACACACGCAGGCACACACACACACTCGCTAACACACAGGCATACACACACATACACACAGGCACACACAGGCACACACACACACACACACGTAGACACACAGGCACACAAACATACACACAGTTGGCAGACTGGAGGTCAAATCTCTCATTTCAAACGTCTCTCTGCAGTCAAAACAGTTTCATCATTTACTGCAACAACAAACTTAGAACAAATCAAGCGACCTAGACACTCAGTTAACACACACACACACACACACACACAGACACTGTTCTCATATTTGTATCAATGATTAATC
>NC_053133.1:28844784-28854784 GCF_010015445.1 Perca fluviatilis
TGGGGGTGTGTGTGTGTCTCTCTCTCTGTGTGTGAGTATCTGTGTGTGTGTGTATCTGTGTGTGCGTGTGTGTGCGCACTGGGGTATAGACACATTTTCTGACATTTTACCGATCGATCGCCTAACGATCAATGGGTACTAAAACCAGTTGTGGACCGACTGGACTTGGGTCCACGTCTGGGAGATGTTCGGCACACAGGGAGGACGTCCAGTCCCAGCTCGGAGATTTGGCTTTAGTGCAAAGACAACAGCAGGAAATGAACGTTTAATTGGTGATAATTCAGTCTGAGAGAGTTAAAATGTAGTTACTCTGCTCGCATGTTCAACTCTTAGTCTTAGCTACACACACACACACACACACACAGACACACACATACACAGACACATACACACACAGATACACACGCACACACAAGCACACACAGAGAGACACACAGACACACACAGACACACACGCACAAACACACAGACACACGCACAGACACACACGCACACACACACACAATCACAGACACACACGCACACACACAGATTAAATGTTGAGCATCAAAAACTGCATTTCCTGCATTCTGGTGATTTTTTTACTGCAACAATTTGTGCCTTTTCTGCATCAAGTTATGGTGCAAAAGTCCTAGGCTTCTTTTTAGGCAGTTTTGATAATTGGGGGGGGGGGGTGTAACCCCCATCCCCCCTGAAAATTGCTCCTATGGTTGCAACACTGATATTTGATGGCCCGTTTATCGTTAGTTTTCATAGAATCATCTTATCGTTGTCCAAATTATATTTGTAATTTAATAACCATTCTGTATTTTATGCCGTGCATTTGTCCATTATTGATTACTCATATTAGATCGAATCAGGCCGTTACATCCCTAGTAATAACCAATATGTATGTTTCATTTGACTTCTTTTAATATTTTAATATTCCTCTAATAATGAACACAAGAAGTGTGTGATGTCACAGATTTCACAACAAAACGGCGGAATAAAAAGTACGAATGAAAAGTCTTCTTTAGGCAGTGAAAATAAAACTATTTTAAAATCGTTCAAAAGTCTTCAGCTCTCCGGAGCTCTCACCCCGGTCTCACGCTCCATCCCTCCCCGCCATGCCTCTCTCTCAGCCCGGTCTCCTGCTCCCTCCCTCCCCGCCCTACCTCTCTCTCTCTCTCCGGAGCTTTCCCCCCGGTCGGTCCTACCTTTCCTGCCGGGATCGGTGCAGCAGCAGCGGCCGAGCAGCAGCAGCAGCAGCGCCGCTCCTCCTCCTATCCAAAACGTCATGTGTGCGGCTGTTTTTCTTTCTTTCTTTCTTCTTTCCTTTTTTTAATTAAACTCCTGTAAAGTTTGAGTTCCTGTGACGGCTGAGAGCCGAGAGTCTCTCCATGAGCAGCCGGGACGGAGACTCTGGAGCTGGTTCTGGGTCTGAAGCTGAAGCTGAATGACGAGACCTGGAGGACACACCGAGACTCTGCAGAGAAGTACACACCTCCCTCCCTCTCTCTCTCTCTCTCTCTCTCTCTCTCTCTCTCTCTCTCTCTCTCTTAATCTCTCTCTCTCTCTCTCTTAATCTCTCTCCCTCACCCCCTCTCTCTCTCTCTCTCTCCCGTCTCTCTGTCTCTCTCTCGCTCTCCCTCTCTCCCTGTCTCTCTCTCTCTCTACGTCTCTCCCTCTCCCTCTCTCTCTCTTTCTTTTTCTCTCTCCTCTCTCTCTCTCTCTCTCTCTGTCTCTCCCTCTCTGTCTCTCTGTCTCTCTTTCCCTCCCTCCTCTCTCTCTCTCTCTCTCTCTCTTTGTCTTTCTATCTGTCTCTCTCTCCCTCCCTTCTCTTTCTCTCTCTCCCTCTGTCTCTTTCTCTCCCTTTCTCCCTCCCCGTTTCTCTTTCTCTTATTCACTTTCAGTTAGCTTTATTGACATATTGTCATATATGATATATGAACATGTTTGGTTGACCAAGTTAAACATCTGGTGTTGTAACAAATAAATAATCAGAAGATGAGTTCTTCACTCCAAACTCTCAAACCTATGGAGGAGTATTAGTGCCAGGAATAAAATCCAGATAATAAGTCTGCTTAGACTTCATTTTAGTACAAATCTAACAGAACAACATGCAGGGAAATAAGAACAGATAGAAAATAAACCTTTTTTGGTCGCTTTTTTTCTATGCTTTTGATGCTTTTTGTCACATTTTTAATGCTTTTTTTTCCATTCATGGTCAATGAAGCTTATATATTACACATTATACCTCATTATTGAGTTCAAAACAAGCAGAAATTATAAATTATTTTGACTAACAGTTAAGATCAGATGGTGTTAAGTGGATCACAGACATGTCAAAGTTTAGTTTTGAAACCATTTTAATTTTTCTCAAACGCTATAAAATTGGATTGGATAAAACACCCAAAGTTCAATGGAAGTAATCATTCATTTGACCTGCAAATAACACCCATACAGCCGTGGTATTTTTGGGCAATTTAGTTGAAAGAAACCCATATTTCTGATAGAAAAGAAATAAAAGAAAAATGTTGGAAATGGGTCAAATTTGACCCGCGGACAAATGACAAAGAAAAATATGAAAATGAAATAGTAAAAACAAAGCAAACAAGGTAACTAAATGAGGGGACTCTGTATACTTTACATAATGTTATTGCACTTCCAGTTTTGGGGGTTTATTGCACACAAGTCTCTATTGTCGAGTTTTCATTTAGCTTCTTCCAAAGAAATGCACACAGACCAGCACACACACGGCTGCCAAGGTATTTCCCAAAAGTCAAACTGAATGGGAACAAGACTGACGTGCACACACACACACACACACACACACACACACAGGCACAGGAAACACACACACACGAGCACACACACACGGCCACACTCATGCACACACACATACACACAAACACACATACACACACATACACGGGGACAGGTGATGTCCAGGGTGAGGAGGGGTCCATTATTAACCCCTGTGTTGTTCTCAGGTCTAACAGAAATATGGGTTTCTTTCAAACAAATTGCCTAAATCTAACAATGGATGTGTGCATGTACGTCGTATGGAACCCAGACAACATTTTACCAAATTAATGATTACTTCCATTGAATTTTGGGTGTTTTATTACATTTTTATAACATTTGAAAAAATAATTTCAATGGTTTCAAAAACACTATCCTGAAACTAGAAACTTAGATATTCTGTGATCCACTCAACATCCTCTGATCTTTACTTTAAGTCCAAATAATTCATCATTTCTGCTTTTTTTATTTAACTAAAAACATTAGGTATAATGTCACATTAGGTTTATTGACCGTGAATTTAAAAAAGTGTCGAAAAAAGCGACAACAACTTTTTAAAAAGTGTCAGAAGCATCGAAAAAAGGGGTCAAAAACATAAAAAAAATTAGAAAGTGTGAAGGACAACAAGTTCTTGGTCAACAGGAAGCCAACAAGAGTTAATACAGCTGGCTTTCTTTTGGAGTCGGCCGGTGTATATGTCTCTGAGGAGGGGGGGGGGATCCTTCCTGTTCTCCTCTGTGCAGCTGGACAACCACACAGTGCAGCAATATGTTGTATGTGTGTGTTCCAAAATTTATTGGCAGAAAACGGACTAATCTACTAATCTAAAGGTCCCATGACATGCTGCTTATTGGATGCTTTTATATAGGCCTTAGTGGTCCCCTAATACTGTATCTAAAGTCTCTTTTATATAGACCTTAGTGGTCCCCTAATACTGTATCTGAAGTCTCTTTTATATAGGCCTTAGTGGTCCCATAATACTGTATCTGAAGTCTCTTTTATATAGACCTTAGTGGTCCCCTAATACTGTATCTGAAGTCTCTTTTATATAGGCCTTAGTGGTCCCCTAATACTGTATCTGAAGTCTCTTTTATATAGGCCTTAGTGGTCCCCTAATACTGTATCTGAAGTCTCTTTTATATAGGCCTTAGTGGTCCCATAATACTGTATCTGAAGTCTCTTTTATATAGGCCTTAGTGGTCCCCTAATACTGTATCTGAAGTCTCTTTTATGTAGACCTTAGTGGTCCCCTAATGCTGTATCTGAAGTCTCTTTTATATAGACCTTAGTGGTCCCCTAATACTGTATCTGAAGTCTCTTTTATATAGGCCTTAGTGGTCCCCTAATACTGTATCTGAAGTCTCTTTTATGTAGACCTTAGTGGTCCCCTAATGCTGTATCTGAAGTCTCTTTTATATAGGCCTTAGTGGTCCCCTAATACTGTATCTGGAGTCTCTTTTATATAGGCCTTAGTGCCCCTAATACTGTATCTGAAGTCTCTTTTATATAGGCCTTAGTGGTCCCATAATACTGTATCTGAAGTCTCTTTTATATAGGCCTTAGTGGTCCCCTAATACTGTATCTGAAGTCTCTTTTATGTAGACCTTAGTGGTCCCCTAATGCTGTATCTGAAGTCTCTTTTATATAGACCTTAGTGGTCCCCTAATACTGTATCTGAAGTCTCTTTTATATAGACCTTAGTGGTCCCCTAATACTGTATCTGAAGTCTCTTTTATATAGACCTTAGTGGTCCCCTAATACTGTATCTGAACCAACTGCCACTTTGCTCGTTTGAAAGCCATGATGTCTCTCTCTCTCTCATGGGTGGGCCAAATTCTCTGGGCGGGCAAACCAGAGAAAGGGGAGGTAACCTTGCTCCTTATGACCTCATAAGGAGAAGATTCCAGATTGGCCCATCTGAGCTTTCATTTTCTATGAGGAATTCTAGGTAATGACAACAACACTGTCGGCGCGTCCACATAGTACAAGCCTTCCGTGATCGCCCCTAACCCCCCACACACACACACACACCCCTCCACATAGTTGCTAGTAGCCAAGGAGGACACGGAGGATTAAAAAAAACATTATGGACTCTTCAGAAGAGGTCATCATCTTCACTCAAATTTCTGCGTGCAAAAGTCGCCGGACGCCACAATCTTCTGAACATAGTCACACTGAGAAATCCAGAGAGAGTTGTGTGCAGCTGATAGTCTTAATTAGCTTTGTAGCAACTCATTTGGCAATGGCTTGAATGTAACAGACGTTCATTAATATCAAAAAGTGTAGTCTAATGTATTGTAGTGGGTATACTGTACTGTATATATATATATATATATATATATATACACACACACTGACACACACACACACAAACACACACCTACTGTACGTTGACTCGAGACAAAAGGCTGATTTTAACGAGTGTGATGTGTATCTGCTGTGGTTTCTGACATGCAACAGAGCTGTTAAAACTGGCAAGCTGATTTAGATCTACGACACACATGCAAACACACAAACACACTCACAACAACAGCTGTTGTGATAACTCTCTCCATCTCTGGACATCGAAACTTTATAAATACCTCATTATAAGAGCAGAAGCTCGACCACAGCACTGTAAGATGACATAATATTAAGAGAGACAACAGTAGAGAGTAGTATGTAGAGAGATGACGGTAGAGAGTAGTATGTAGAGAGACAACAGTAGAGAGTAGTATGTAGAGAGATGACGGTAGAGAGTAGTATGTAGAGAGACAACAGTAGAGAGACAACAGTAGAGAGTATTATGTAGGGAGACAACAGTAGAGAGTATTATGTAGAGAGACAGCAGTAGAGAGTAGTATGTAGAGAGAGACAACAGTAGAGAGTAGTATGTAGAGAGACAACAGTAGAGAGTAGTATGTAGAGACACAACAGTAGAGAGTAGTATGTAGAGAGATGACGGTAGAGAGTAGTATGTAGAGAGACAACAGTAGAGAGACAACAGTAGAGAGTATTATGTAGGGAGACAACAGTAGAGAGTATTATGTAGAGAGCCAGCAGTAGAGAGTAGTATGTAGAGAGAGACAACAGTAGAGAGTAGTATATAGAGAGAGACAACAGTAGAGAGTAGTATGTAGAGAGACAACACTAGAGAGTAGTATGTAGAGAGACAACAGTAAAGAGTAGTATATAGAGAGACAGCAGTAGAGAGTAGTATGTAGAGAGACAGCAGTAGAGAGTAGTATGTAGAGAGACAGCAGTAGAGAGTAGTATGTAGAGAGAGACAAGAGTTGTGTGGAGCTGATAGTCTTAATTAGCTTTGCAGCAACTCATTTGTCCTGGGAGAAGATCATTGGGGCTTTGACGATAATAAGTTGGTATATTTTCACATTAATGAGGAGAGATTGTTTGTGACATTGTTCCTCTTCTCCAAACGGACTTCAGGGAATAAAAACAGGATGTTAAAGACTAGCTGAAGCAGTTTCCCTGTTACCTGATTGGCCAGGTGTTCCTTCTTGTCCTGAGCTGCTGCGTCTCCGTTTGTCCAACATGTTTACATGCTAATGGAGTCACTGATGTCCCCCCCCCCCCCACCACAATGCATTGTTTTCTGCGTTCATAATTAATAACCCCTCTCTGCTTTGTGTTTGTGTGTTATTTTTTCTGTTGTTTACCTAAAATCCTGCGTGTGCAGCCGTTCGCTTCTTGCCAACAAAGCATCTGTGGAAGCGGAAATAAAATTCCCTTAATGGATTTCACCGCTCGTTTGGGTTTAATAGGATGTGACAAGGTGTCGCCGGGCAGAAACACCGGCACTCTCTGGTCACATGTGGGACATTTTGACCACTAAAATGTGACACACACTAACATACGCATATGTATATATGTATAATACATAATATGTATTATTATTTATTCATTTAAAAAAACACAAAAAAGGGTTTAAAAACACGTCCAAAAAAGGCAAAAAAAAACATTTTTGGAAAAAAAGTCGGAAAAAGCATCAAAAACATTGACAAAAAAAAAAAAAAAAAGATATATATATATATATACGTACATTGTTTGCATTTCATCCTCTCTCACCTCACCTCTCACAAGTGCACACACACACGCACAAACACACACACACACAGATACACACGCACACACAAGCACACACAGAGACACACACAGACACACACAGACACACACAGACACACACAGACACACACGCACAAACACACAGACACACAGACACACAAGCACACAGAGACACACACAGACACACACACACACACATGCAGACACACACAAGCACACACAGAGACACACACAGACACACACACACACAAACACACACACACACACATACAGAGATACATACACACACACACACACACCTCCACACAGTTGCTAGTAGCCAAGGAGGACACAGAGGATTAAAAAAAACATTATGGACTCTTCAGAAGAGGTCATCATCTTCACTCAAATTTCTGCGTGCAAAAGTCGCTGGACGCCACAATCTTCTGAACATAGTCACACTGAGAAATCCAGAGAGAGTTGTGTGCAGCTGATAGTCTTAATTAGCTTTGTAGCAACTCATTTGGCAATGGCTTGAATGTAACAGACGTTCATTAATATCAAAAAGTTACGCACTACAGTTTTAAGTGGAAACAAAGATAGTTGTTTGGATTAGGGTTAGGGAAGTGGTGTTGTCTAATGTATTGTAGTGGGTATACTGTACTGTATATATATATATACACACACACACACACACACACAGGCACACACACAGGCACACACACACAAAGAGACACAGACACACACACACAAACACAAACACACACCTACTGTACGTTGACTCGAGACAAAAGGCTGATTTTAACGAGTGTGATGTGTATCTGCTGTGGTTTCTGACATGCAACAGAGCTGTTAAAACTGGCAAGCTGATTTAGATCTATGACACACATGCAAACACACAAACACACTCACAACAACAGCTGTCGTGATAACTCTCTCCATCTCTGGACATCGAAACTTTATAAATACCTCATTATAAGAGCAGAAGCTCGACCACAGCACTGTAAGATGACATAATATTAAGAGAGACAACAGTAGAGAGTAGTATGTAGAGAGATGACGGTAGAGAGTAGTATGTAGAGAGACAACAGTAGAGAGTAGTATGTAGAGAGACAACAGTAGAGAGTAGTATGTAGAGAGACATCAGTAGAGAGTAGTATGTAGAGAGACAGCAGTAGAGAGTAGTATGTACAGATAAGAGAGTAGTATGTATAGACAATGGTAGAGAGTAGTATATAGAGAGACAACGATAGAGAGACAACAGTAGAGAGTATTATGTAGAGAGACAACAGTAGAGAGTATTATGTAGAGAGACAGCAGTAGATAGTAGTATGTAGAGAGACAGCAGTAGAGAGTGTATGTATAGACAATGGTAGAGAGTAGTATGTATAGACAATGGTAGAGAGTAGTATGTAGAGAGACAACGAAGAGAGACAACATAAGAGTATTATGTAGAGAGACAGCAGTAGAGACAACAGTAGAGAGTATTATGTAGAGAGACAGCAGTAGAGACAACAGTAGAGTGTTATGTAGAGAGACAGCAGTAGAGACAACAGTAGAGAGTAGTATGTAGAGAGACAGCAGTAGAGAGTAGTATGTAGAGAGACAGCAGTAGAGACAACAGTAGAGAGTAGTATGTAGAGAGACAGCAGTAGAGACAACAGTAGAGAGTATTATGTAGAGAGACAACAGTAGAGACAACAGTAGAGAGTAGTATGTAGAGAGACAACAGTAGAGAGTAGTATGTAGAGAGACAACGGTAGAGAGTAGTATGTAGAGAGACAACAGTAGAGAGTAGTATGTAGAGAGACAACAGTAGAGAGTAGTATGTAGAGAGACAACAGTAGAGAGTAGTATGTAGAGAGACAACAGTAGAGAGTAGTATGTAGAGAGACAACAGTAGAGAGTAGTATGTAGAGAGACATCAGTAGAGAGTAGTATGTAGAGACAATGGTAGAGAGTATTATGTAGAGAGACAGCAGTAGATAGTAGTATGTAGAGAGACAGCAGTAGAGAGTAGTATGTAGAGACAATGGTAGAGAGTAGTATGTAGAGAGACAACGATAGAGAGACAACAGTAGAGAGTATTATGTAGAGAGACAGCAGTAGAGACAACAGTAGAGAGTAATATGTAGAGAGACAGCAGTAGAGACAACAGTAGAGTGTTATGTAGAGAGACAGCAGTAGAGACAACAGTAGAGAGTAGTATGTAGAGAGACAGCAGTAGAGACAACAGTAGAGAGTAGTATGTAGAGAGACAGCAGTAGAGAGTATTATGTAGAGAGACAGCAGTAGAGACAACAGTAGAGAGTAGTATGTAGAGAGACAACAGTAGAGTACTTTTAACCACTTCCATTTTTTTTGTCACTTTTTCGGATGTTTTTGTTGATTTTTTTCAACGTTCAATTGTTATTTCTTTTTGCTATAAAATTGAATAAAACACCCAAATTCAATGAAAGTAGTGAACTGATCATTTATGTAACTTGTGAAGAGCGTTTTAGGGAACTCTCCGCATTATGTTTTTGATAATTTGGTTAAAGGGGTGATAGAATGCAAAACTGATTTTACCTTGTCATAGTTGAATAATGACAGTTTAGTGGGTAACTAGGACCAGGGCCCGCCGATAGGGGGACAAACGGGTCTGTTGTCCCGGGCCCAGTAGGGGGGCCCAGAACTGGGCCCTCATTAAATTACGGAAGAATTAAAAATCTTTTTTTAAATAGGCCTATTTGTGGAAAAAATATGTAGCATAATATTTGAATTAAATAAAAGCGTTTTATTTGTTTTCTTCCTAATTGTCCTGGAGATGGTGGTCAAACCCCCACCCCCAACATAAAAATGGTTTGGCCACTGATCAAAATTTGATATTGTCACTTGATTTGAAGTTCAGTAACGCTGCCAAAATGTCCGGTCAGCACAAGTCCGAGCTCGGAAAAGGAAAGAAAAGAGAAGAAGAAAATAGAGGCCTTAGAGATTTTCTAAACAAATATTTAAAAAAAGGTGGTGACGGTGAAGATGGAACTGTCAACGTAGAGCAAGGTAAGAAACAGCGCGTCGCCAACGTTCGAGTCATGTAACGTAACGTAACAGGCCAGCTCTCATGTTAACGTCCATTAGCTTGTATAAAAGCCTGACACAACACGTTAACTTTGACAGAAACAGTTGAGTTTGGTAG
>NC_053133.1:28859784-28877284 GCF_010015445.1 Perca fluviatilis
GTGTGTCTGTGTGTGTTTGTGTGTGTCTGTGAGATCAATAAAATGAAAGTGTCCTCGGTCTAAACACTGACCTCACGCTCAGAGAAAATATGTGAGAAAATATGTGGATATTCCAAGAAAACCCAGCGAACAGATAGTTATTTGTAATATTTTGGGGTTATAGTTTCCACTTTCTTCCTTCTTGTGCGCGGCGTTTCCTCTCAGCTCTCGCTCAATTAAATCAGGATTAAAGACGACAGGTTGGTTCCTGTTTTACAGCGTTTTCTGCGCCGTGTGTTTGCAGGTGCAATCAGGTTAATAGACCGAGAGCTTCAGTGGAAAATAATGGACGGGGTGAGGGGGGGGGGGTGGTGGAGGGAGGAGGAGGGAAGTAAAACAACGGAGAAACATGGAAAATATGAGGCGGTTGTTTAACATCACATTAAGAAATACCTTCAAAACATTCATAATGTCATAGAAACAGCATCTTGATTTGAATGTTGTGTTTTTTGGGGTACGGTGGCCCCCAAAGGACAAACGCAACAGCAAAAGTCAAACAGCAAAAGGACATTTTGTGAGACTTAAATCCATCCATCCATCCATCTATTTATCTATCTATCTATCTTCCATATATACACCATCTTTCGGTGTCCTTGAGTGCCGAGAAATGCGCCTTTAAATAAAATGTATTATTATTAAACCGGATAAGTACGGAACGGACATCCAAAAGAAGAAGGACTTCCATTTATCACAGACTGACAGACAGTTCATCCAATCAGTGACGAGGAATCATCGTCCAATACATACCGACCTTTTCTGGTTTGAGTTTCAACACGCGTCATTTTGTCTTTTTAACGTTTGCTGTGAAATGTCGCTGTGTGGGAAAATGTTCATAAAAACAAGCAAACTTTTACGGTGGCCCTGAAGTGCAAACCACGACAGGAAATCCCACAATGCCACAGCATTTCGCCACAATAGCTGCTGTTGTGTTGTCGCAAAATTATATTGCGTTGTGGCGAAATGCTGTGGCGTTGTGAAGAACATTGAAAAAAGGGACAAAAATGTTGGATAAAAGGGCACCTGGGTACCACTCCTGGTAGAACAGGCACCATATATAGAGGTTTACCACTCGACGCAGCCGCCGCGGGTTTGACTCCGACCTGCGACCCTTTGCTGCATGTCATTCCCCCCCTCTCTCTCCCCTTTCATGTCTTCAGCTGTCCTTTAAAAATAAAGGCCTAAAATGCCCAAAAAATTATCTTTAAAAACGCTTCAAACGCAGGGAGAAAAATCGACAAAAACGTGGAAAAAAGTGACAAATACACACAATGTGTTGTGTGATTTGCTGTCGTGTTGTGTTGTGTGATTTGCTGTCATGTTGTGTGATTTGCTGTCGTGTTGTGTGATTTGCTGTCGTGTTGTGTGATTTGTTGTTGTGTTGTGTGATTTGTTGTTGTGTTGTGTGATTTGTTGTTGTGTTGTGTGATTTGTTGTTGTGTTTTGTGATTTGTTGTATTATTGTGTTGTGTGATTTGCTGTCGTGTTGTGTGATTTGTTGTTGTGTTGTGTGATTTGCTGTTGTGTTGTGTGATTTGCTGTCATGTTGTGTTGTGTGATTTGTTGTATTATTGTGTTGTGTGATTTGCTGTCTTGTTGTGTTGTGTGATTTATTGTATTGTTGTGGGATTTGCTGTCATGCTATTTGCACTCCAGGGCCACCGTAAACTTTTGCTGCTGCTCACAAAATGATATCGTTATTAAAGCATCTCACTTATTTCAGACGTGAGAAACAGAAATCAAGTCTTCTGCAGCAGCGGTCATTCTCTACAGCAGGCGTACTGTTATTTTACTGTCATTTCCAAATCATTTCATCATAATTTCTTCTGTATTTTTCTGTAAAATCAAACTAATAAAAAGGTAAAATCTAGACTTTGCTCGTGTCACACAGAAATCACTTAGTAAAAGCACACCGAGTCTGCTGAACATGCAGAAATGACAGCACACATTTAAACATACACGAAGAATCATGAATATTGAATGCATTAATATTTACTTTGGTTTAGACGGAGCAGTTAGTTCTTTCAGGGAAACGCTCGCCGAGCTGCTGCTCTGACGGTCAGTTAAAGGTGAGTTTAACCCTTAAATTAAAATATAAATACAGAGAGAGGAAGAGGAGGAAGAGAGAGGAAGAGGAGGGAGAGGAACAGATGTGAAGTGTAAGAAGAGTAAGAAGAGATTAAGAATGAGAGGAGAGGAGAGTGAACTAATGAGCCCAGATGGCTTAGAGCAAAACACCCAGACCTGAGGATTAATTGTGTGTGTGTGTGTGTGTGTGTTTGTGTGTGTGTGTGTGTGTGTGTGTGTGTGTGTGTGTGTGTGTGTGTGTGTGTGTGTGTGTGTGTGTGTGTGTGAGATCAATAAAGTGAAAGTGTCCTCGGGCTAAACACTGACCTCACACTCAGAGAAAAGCTGCGGTTTGTTCTGTAACTCGAGTATCTCTCTTTCCTGTTTCATTCTATGTGTACTCCCAAATTGTCTTATTGATCTCCACAGAAAACTGTTCTGTGATTTGTAAAAAAATTAAATATAAAGCTCTCTCTCTCTCTGTATCTCTCTCTCTCTCTCTCTCTCTCTCTCTCTCTGTCTCTGTCTCTGTCTCTGTCTCTCTCTCTCTCTCTCTCTCTCTCTCTCTTTCTCTCTCTCTCTCACTCTCTCTCTCTCTGTTCTGCAGGGAGGCATCGCCCCCTGCTGGCTGCAGCCCAGCAACAACAAAGAAAACATGTTCTCCAGATCCCCAGCCAGTCTCTGACTCTGTAGCTTGCAGCAGCATGTGCAGTGATGTGACTATGGGGGGGGAGAACCTGGGATTTCTCTCTGGGAGACACAAGACGTCACCTGTCTATACCTCAATTTACCCCTAATTTAATTATAAACCAGATTTTATCACATTTTGACAAGCAGACCTCGTATTGGATCACATAATGCAGCTCTCCTTGTAACCTTCCTTGATGAGCTCCATCAGGTCTGTAGAGCTGACGGAGTGACCTATGATGTCACTGTGTGGGATAACGTCAGGTACCACCGTGCTCATATGGTGCAAGCATGGTTTCAGGCCCATGCACAATTTACCACCACGTATTTGTGTGTGTGTGTGTGTGTGTGTGTGTGTGTGTGTGTGTGTGTGTGCAGCCATTCTGCTCCGAGGTCAACAAACACTGACACCACTCAGCTCATACGCTCTACACCAATGCTCATCAGCAGCTGCTCTTTTTCTTTTTTTAACAAACATGACTTTTTTATCTCATCATCTGTGGAAACTTTTTCTCATCAGCTCTCTATCCAGTAATCAATGTCCTTTACATGACTCTAAAACCACAGAGGGTTACCTGACTTCATACACACATTATTCAGAGAGGAGAGCAAACATCCAGAGATAAGAGAGAGGTGTTTTTTTTGTGTGTTTGTGTGTGTGTGTGTTTTTTGTGTGTGTGTGTGTGTGTGTGTGTGTGTGTGTGTGTGTGTGTGTGTGTGGGAGGGGGTTACTTGTGTGTGTGTGTGTGTGTGTGTGTGTGTGTGTGTGTGTGTGTGTGTGTGTGTGTGTGTGTGTGTGTGTGTGTGTGTGTGTGTGTGTACACTGTGGTCCAAATTATTATGCAAATTCAGAATCACAGGAAGAGAGCTGGTAGGCCCCTTTAGGGTCCCTGAAGGTGTGAAAATGACTTCGGCAAAGTACGTAGAGTTTCTGACAACTCATGGTGTGGCCCCCATCCTACCCTGACCTCAGCTCTATTGAGAACCTTTGGAGCATCCTCAAGCAAAAGATCTATGAGGGTGGGAGGCAGTTCACGTCAAAACAGCAGCTCTTGGAGGCAGTTCTGACATCCTGCAAAGAAATTCAAGCAGAAACTCTCCATAAACTCAAGTTCAAAGGATGCAAGAATTGTGAAGGTGATATCAAAGAAGGGGTCCTATGTTAACATGTTACTTGCCCTGTTAAGATGGGTTTGACTGAAATAGCTGTTGATTTCAGTAAATATGACCTCCTAATGCTGCAAATTCAACAAATGACAATTTTCAGTTCTTTACAACCTATAAAATGTTTTGAAACTCTGTTGTGCATAATAATTTGGAACCGTGCATATTGAGTTTTTTTATTTTTGAAAAATACTGTTTTCATTGGGTGATTTGTTCAATGAAATTCGACTTATACCTTAATGGTTGGTGACTTGAAAATGATACTGACTGTCATTTGCATCGACTATTTAGGAAACTCAGTGTAAAATATAATTTGCATAATAATTTGGAACACAGTGTATGTGTGACTGTGTGTGTGTGTGTGTGTGTGTGTGTGTGTGTGTGTGTGTGTGTGTGTGTGTGTGTGTGTGTGTGTGTCTGTCTCTGTGTATGTGTTTGTGACTGTGTGTGTGTGTTTTGTGTGTGTGTGTGTGTGTGTGTGTGTGTGTGTGTGTGTGTGTGTGTGTGTGTGTGTGTGTGTGTGTGTGTGAGAGCTGTGAGTGTGACAGAGGGAAGGAGATGGAAAAAAGGCTTTAAACATAGGAGAGAGAGCCTGTTAATGGTGCTTGTGTTTTACATTTTGTTATTTTTTTTATTTGCATGGCTGGTTTTGTTTGAGGTGTATTTAATTCCCAGATTTAGTTTGTGTCATCCCTACGTTGTGTATTATAGATTTATGAATCCACCTAACCTCCTATTAACTCCTGATGTAATCCAGAACTGAAGTAGCCCTATAAGACTGCAGAGTCGTTCCCCCCCCAGTAGAGAAATACATTCAACACTTGAACATAACTTCATGCTGATTGTTGATTGGCTGATACTCGTCTAACATCTCCCAAACAACTTTGTCCCAACTTTGTCCCAAATATGGGACAAAGCCTTTCCAGCTGCTGCTCCACGACGGTGGATGCTTCTGCCTTCACATATGAGATGTGCTCCCTCCATTTCTGGTTTTATATCTCAGATCAAGACCCATTATAACTCTCTAATCTCTCAATCTGTTCTCATCATGTCTATCATTCTGGATTTGGGAACTGCTGCTTGTTGTTGGCGTTGGGATCTTCTTTTTGGGTTTTATTTATTTATTTTTTTACATTTTAATGTTCTTTTATTCAGCCCTTTGGTCAGATTAATGTGTGTTTAAAGGTGCTCCAGAAATCAACTTTACTGACTGAAAGTTAACATAAGAAACATTTTACAGACCGAGAGATATGTTGCTTATAATAATTCATCAGAAATTGCAATCAAGTTATATTGGTTATTAATGTTTATTAAACAGATGATATATTCTAGATATAGACCAATATATAATAACAAGTTTATAACATTGACAATACTGCACGATACAACTATTATAAATGCATTAAAGACAATTCATATTCCTTCATATATAATATTATAATATACAACATCACATAATCTTTAGATTTAAAATACAACATCTGGAACACACACACAAACATACACAGACACACACACACACACACACACACACAGACACACACACACACACACACACACAGAGAGACACACACAGACAGACACACACACACACATAAAGGTAAAATGATTTATAATAAAACTTTTAGGTTACAGTAATGTTAAAAAGTTAATTCCCAACATGTTAAACTATTAAACCAATGTCCTCTAACAGAGCATCCCCCCCCCCCCACGCAGCTCGACGCAGTAATCCCTATAATCACATGCATCAACAATAATCAACTAACTCAATATATATACAATATTATGTATATACACACACAACGTACTAATACAGACGATAAGGGAACATCTGCACCCTGTCAGGATCAGAGGTTCACTTCTAACATTCACAACTTATTTTATATTTTTATAATAATAATCATTGGGTATTTATGACTTATTTCCCATCATTTCTGTTTGTTGTTTATGTAATCTCTCTATCTGTCTTTTGGGTTCTAGTTTAAATATTTTCTCTGCATGTATGTGTCCCTACCCTTGTTTTAAAGCCAGTGTATACCAGGTTGTATTAAAGCCAGTGTATACCAGGCTGTATTAAAGCCAGTGATGAAATGATCATATGCATATTAATTCTTGTGTAGTCTTTCCGTTGACCGAGCAACTTTTAGTTTTTCTGGGTCAAGATTTGAAATCAAAACTTCTTTTTCTCCAAACTTTTGTCACTTTTTTGTCCAAGTCTTTTGCCACTTCTGCCGAGGTTTTTTCTTTGTTTTTGCGTCACGTTTTTTAAGCTTTTTCCAAAACTTTTATCATTTTTTTTCAGCATTCTTTTATCCATTTTTTACTTCAAATGCTATAAAATGTAATAAAGCACCCAAATTCAATGAAAGTATTAAACTGATCACTACAAGTGTGTGTGTGAGCTGAAAGCTGCGCTCCTCTCTGTGTCCTCCGGTTCACAGCAACTACAGCAGCACAGAGCATAGCAGCAGGACACTGAGCACTGAGCATCGCACTTTGAAGAAGGTGGAGTAAATCCCAAAGGGCTCCATGTACACTAACACAGTTCTGCTGCTTGACACACACTGAAAATCTCGGTCACAAACTACACACCAGTACTCCCATGCATATCCCACTGAGACATTAGAGATAACCAGGCTCCCATCATGGGACATTCTCACTCTGCTCATGCTCTGATCAAACGTTACACTAAAGATTCTTCCCTCTGTTTGGTTTGACTTGATAAACCAACCATGCTCCTTACCCTCTCCCCAATCTCTGCATCTAAAAGTGACTTCTTCTCCCTCTGAAAAGAGCTCTACAGCAGGGGGGCCAAATTTGGGGCACACCAACAGCACATAATGTTGCTCTCTCTTAGAGGCTTCACAGGAGTACTGACCTGAGTGATTTAACATTAGAGATGAAAACACCAGCGAGTAGTTTTGGTCTACTGAAGGCACAGTCTGGTTTATTTGTCCTAGGTCAGTGGAGATCTGATTAGACCAACGTGGGGGCTGTTCATCAGTGGAGTCAGTGATAGTGCACGGCAACACAGCCGTCTCTCCCACTGAGTGGTAGATTATCTCATACTGTAGTTTCAATCCTACAGTGTAACTGCTAACACACTGCTGTTGGTTCATCACCAGACATCTGTACCGTGTAAAGTCTGTTGCTGTGACGTTGAAAACACAAAGAGCTGATGTGTTTGACACCGCTTGGTATCTTCCTCTAACATTGTTCATCACTGTTGTATTGTCCCCAAACACTTTGCTCCATGTTTCTTGCTCATATCTAGAGTCCCATTTGAGCCACTGGATATCCAGATTATCAGCTGCTCCCTCACATGGCACATCCACTGTTTCTCCAACTCTCGCTGTGATAAATCTCTCTCCCATGGATAATGATCCCATGAACCCGAAATAACGACGAAATCTCACATATTCTAAAGTAGAACAAACAGTAATAGTGATGTCGTTCTCATGCGTGACGTTGCCCTCAGTCCAACACTCCTCTCGGTATGGGCCGGAGTCTGAATGGATCAAGCGGCGGATGGTGTAAGAAGAAGGATTCACTGTGCTGACAAGTCATTGTTTCAAGTCTTCAGGTACTGAGGAACTGTTGGACCCGAGGTCCGATGTGTTCCACAGGACACGCTTCTCCTCACCAACAGATCTGGAGATCAGGCAGGAGTTGGTGTTCTCGGGGAGCTTGAAGGTGTGAAAGGTCCTTTCCCGTCGGACGATAATCCTTTCTGCATGGATGTTGGTGATGAGAGCAAACAGCAGGAAGGAGAGCTCTGTGACTGCAGCCATTCTGCTCCGAGGTTGACAAACATTGACACCACTCAGCTCATATACGCTCTACACCAACCCTCATCAGCTGCTGCTCTTTTTCTTTATTTAACAAACATGACTTCTTTATCTCATCATCAGAGGCAACTTTTTCTCATCAGCTCGCTATCCAGTAATATATGTCCTTTACATGACTCTAAAACCACGGAGGCTGACATATCTTCATACGTGTCTTCATACACACATTATTCAGAGAGGAGAGGAAACATTCAGAGATAAGAGAGGGGGGGGGGTGTCTGTATGTGTGTGTGCGTGTGTATATATGTGTATGCATGTGTATGCATGTGTGTATATGTATATATAAATGTATGCATGTGTGTATATGTGTATGCATTTGTGTATATGTGTATGCATGTGTGTATATGCGTATGCATGTGTGTATATATGTATACATGTGTGTATATGTGTATGCATGTGTGTGTAAACTCATGTGTGTGTATACATGTGTGTATATGTGTATACATGTGTGTATGCGTGTATGCACGCATGTGCATGCTATAAGTCGCTTTACGACTAAGTAGTTACAGGAACGTAGTTATAGGAAAAGTCCACTTCTAAGCAGATCTACTAACTACTCTCCCCCATTTGCATTCACACTGGCCAAGTGGCCATAGGGACTATAGGAGGGGCAAGGGAGTGATGCAAGCACAGTAATGGTCTTTATAGCGTTAAAATCAGAAAATAAATACACCAAAAAAGTATGAACTAAATACTAAATCGAATGTATATAGCATATTTGTCATAATTTAAACAAGTCTCCCCTGCCTCTGCCTCTGCCTGCTGCGCTGTGGCCGTGTGTGTGTGTGTGTGTGTGTGTGTGTGTGTGTGTGTGTGTGTGTGTGTGTGTGTGTGTGTGTGTGTGTGTGTGTGTGTGTGTGTGTGTGTGTGTGACGGCCGGGCAGCGAAAACTCAGTTAACCACAGGTTCCCGTTGATCTTATGATGGACATGTGTTGTGATATTTAAACAAACGTTCCATCAACGGCGAAATAAAAGCCTCTTATTAACGAGAGCGGTCTGAGAGAGCTCCAGCTTACAGCGGGGTCTCTGAGCGTGACTGGCCGAGTGATAAGCTAGCGGCTGGGGCAGGCACTTGCTGGCTGACGCATCACTTCATGGAGCTTCTCAACTCCGAAAACTTTGAACTAATTTTCAATTCGGCATCAATTTATGCAAAACTGTCTATATTCAAAATCTAAACAGTTCATTTCTCGCCTAAAACATTGTCAGAAGTAAATTTAGTGATGAATAAGATGGCGAAAATTGTTAGAATTGTTCCGTTGTTGGTCTGTCTGTACCGGACACCCGACCCTCATTGACCTAGGTCCCTATGCTGAAAAGGGAACAGCGAAAA
This sequence comes from Perca fluviatilis, assembly GCF_010015445.1. Lineage (NCBI taxonomy): Eukaryota > Metazoa > Chordata > Actinopteri > Perciformes > Percidae > Perca > Perca fluviatilis. The sequence goes on from NC_053133.1 coordinate 28,868,922, forward strand.
GACCCTGCCCTGAAGTAGGAGCTGAAAGAGTTACAAGAATTGCACTCAGAGGAACTTAAAAATCCCCAAATGTATCTAGTCGGAACACGAGAAAAAAAGGGTTCTAGGAATTTTATGTTCTAAGAACTGCAAAAATCCTGTGTCCAAACTGTGTGTGTGTGTCATTTTGTATTTATTTTTGTCATGCATGATTTTTGCCTAATTCTTTCCTTGCTTGCATTTATTTTGAAGTACATTAAGTATATGCTTGTCAGGTTTCTTCCCAGTCTGTCCAAACGTCCCAGTGGAAAGATGAGGATGGATCCAGTTATCCTCCGTTAGATCTGATGTCACGGCTGTGTGACGTCACTCTGGTCTGCTGTGGGATTCACATGCAGAGTTTCCTCTCTCCTATCACACAGAGGAAGAAGAGACGTGTCCCATTCCGCTCACCTGCCGCCTATCTCACCACGAGAGAGTCAGTAAATCCTTTTTGTTAAAAAAACAAACAGCCCCGGAATCACCATCACCGAACCCACCAGACCCCATTTATATAAACAGTGATTTTATCATCGTAAAACACACTTCAAATTCAAAGTGGACAGAAAATAAATAAAACTACCAAAAGCCGTCTTGGTTCATCTTTCCACTGTTCCAACAATCACCACTCTGGTTTGGTTGAAATAAACCCTTAATTCACCCATTTACATGTGGAGATATGCTGGCTCTATACACGCTAAAAGTCCTGATTATTTACATGGAGTCTGGTGGAGATATGCTGGCTCTATACACGCTAAAAGTCCTGATTATTTACATGGAGTCTGGTGGAGATATGCTGGCTCTATACACGCTAAAAGTCCTGATTATTTACATGGAGTCTGGTGGAGATATGCTGGCTCTATACACGCTAAAAGTCCTGATTATTTACATGGAGCCTGGTGGAGATTGGTGATGGTGATTTCGGGGCTGTTTCATGTTACACTAAAAGGCTCTTACTCTTTAACTAAAAGGTCTATCTCTGTAGGGATCCTTTGTTGTTCCCATCAATCACTTAGACACAGACACATGTGGAAATAGGGTCCAGGTTGAAAAATAGCTCAGTTTGTAGGGAGTTGGGTTGGGAACCAGAGGCTCACTGTTCAAGTCCCCTGTATCAAAATATGGAGTGTGTATTGGTAGCTAGAGCGATGCTATATTTCACCTATTTCCAGGATGCTCTTGAGCAAGACACTACCCTGGCATCCCACCAACTCTGACATCTATCCATTTGTGCATGAATAGGTCCTGAGCATGTGTGTGTATTTCAGACCTGTGTACTGAACAGAGTGTAAATTGTAATCAATAAAAAGTATAAATTAATTTAATCAAATCATCTTCGTTAAAGTGTGTAGAATAAGTCAGAGTCAGATGTATTTATTTTTGTGACAGAGCAAACAGAAGATATTTAATTATATTAGAGGAGAGCATGCTGGGATGTGAGGTTCTTTCTCTCTCTCTCTCTCTCTCTCTCTCTCTCTCTCTCTCTCTCTCTCTCTCTGTGTGTGTGTGTGGGAGGGGTCTCCTGGAGGTCACGTGGTCTGAGCCTTTGTTGATTTGAGAAAGAACAGGAGGACAAAAAAAAAAAAGTCCCGGTCCCACTGTGCGTCCGACCGACTGCTTACGTGAATCCTCCCCGGCGAACACTCGCTCCGCTTCGGCCTGGATGCTGCTGGAAGCCCCTTTTGGACTTTTCCCTGGATCTTTTTTTTTTTTTTGGTCCGCGGCGATCCGCGTTTCTCCCCGCCCGGTTTGAGTGCGAGGCAGCTGGGCTGCATGGGGGATGGAGGCTCAGTGAGTCCGGGCTGTGAGCGGACTGATTTTGAAGGGGTGTCGGAGGTGTGGGGGGTCGGTGTGTGAAGAAGAAGCCCCAGGCCCTGCTTTGCTTTGTTATCCCGGGCTCTGTTTAGCAGCAGCCCTCCTCCCTTCCTCGGCTTTCTCATCGTGTTTTCCAGCCTATTTCTCCCCCGTGTTTCTCCGTGCGTGGAACCGTTTTCCTCGCAGACACTGGAAGGAGTTCTTGGAGAGAGGGAGAGGGAAACACACATGGAGATATTTAGGATTTAACCCCCGCAACGTATTCCGTATCCCTCTTTTTCTGCGGCGTGTTTTTCTATTGATGATTTTGTTCAGCTTCTTTTGAAGGACGAATCCAGAAAAAAAGACCCTTTTTATATCTGTTTCTCTCTCTCTTTACGCTTTGTATCATCTGTCTACTCATCCATCTCTCCCTGTGTACCTCTATCCCCTTAAATCCCCCCTTTCCACCTCCATCTGTCTCTCTTTTTTTCCTACCTTTCAGTCTCTACCTCTCCCCTCTGTCTGTCTCCACCCCTCCATCTATCTCTCCTTAATTTCCTACCTTTCAGTCTCTGTCTGCCTCCATCCCTCCGTCTGTCTCTGTGGATGTCCTCCCTCCTCCCGCCGCCCTCCATCATGGCTCCGGTGTGCCGGTTCTCCTGGTTCCGCTGCCTGCTGGTTCTGCTGGTTCTCCCCGCCGCCCGGAGCTCGTTCGCCCGCAGCGGAGGCAGCAGCAGTGCGGACTGCGGCCCCGGGAAGGCCGCCGACTGCCCCGGTGAGACACCTACATACATCCATGTAAACACAGAATCAGAATCAGAAAGGAGTTCACTGCCACAGTTGGTACCCATACAGTATATAGAATTTGCCTCGGTGATTGGTGCAGACATACATACACAAACAAACATATTACGCATTAATAAGAATAAACATTAAATACAAAGACAAATATATAGGCTACAAAATAGCTGTTTAAGTAGTTTCAGCACTGTGTGCAAGGGGCAGATGTATAGTGCAGGATGGAGATTAGTGCAAAGTGTAGTGACTACTACACTTGAATGCATCATTATTATTATTATTATTATTATTATTATTATTATTATTATTATTATTATTATTATTATTATTATTATTATCTGGCTGATTTCACTTCAGGTTTGCCGATGGAGAGGTCAGAGGTCACAGTTGTTCTCTCATTGGATGTTTCAGAGCAGCTGTTTACGTCACCCAGATGTTGTCATTGTCACTACAGCTGTGTAACTAACTGTTAATTACATGGTGTATTCATGTGTGAATTATTTTCTGAGTTGCTTGATCTCTAAAATGTCAGAAAATGGTGAAAGAATGTCCGCCCCAGTTTCTCAAAGTCCAAGGTGATGCGTTCAAATGTCCTCATTTGTTCATATTTAATTCAATATGAAATAGTCTCGCTTTGCCAGACCTTCCTCCACAGCGCCACGGAGGAAGGTCTGTCTAGTCCACACAGATGAATGAAGGAACATGCAACAGTCAGACTCGCTGATGTGTTTTTAGGAAATATATCAGGCTGTGATGCACACACACACACACATTACACTTGTTAGTAGATACATTCACTGCTGGTTTGAGTCTGAACATATACAGAAGAATATTTGGCCAATACTTTAAAGTTTACAGTGTGGTTTTAGTTTGATGTATCCATACGCACAGAGCACTCCCTCAGTTAACCTCGCCCTGTTTCTCCACCCTGTAATTACCCTAAAATAGAGCCCAGCTAGAGTGAGGAGTGGTCACCACACACACACACACACACACACACACACACACACACTCGCAGGCACACACACACACTCACTCACACTCACACACAGACACACACGCACACACTCACAGGCGCACACACTTACACACGCACATACATACACAAACACACACACACACTCACATGCGCATGCACGCCCACACACAAACACACACACACAGTTGCTGATTATTTTAATAGTTGACAACTAATCGATGAATCTTTGCAGCTCTACACTTTTTTTTAGTTTTCAGTAAGTTTGTAAAAAGGGAAGGACAGAATAAAGAGAGTACGTAGGGAAGAAGGTAGAGAAGAAAAGAAGAGGAGGAAAGAAAAAAAGGATGAAAGAAAGGAGGCAAGGATGGAAAGAAAAGGGAAGGAAGGAATAATGATAGGAAAGGAAGGGAAGAACATATAAGGAAGGATGGGGGAAGGAAAGAAGATGGAAGAAAGGGAGTATGTTAGGTAAGGCAAGGTAATTTTATTTATATAGCACATCTCAGCAACTGTGCAATTCAAAGTACTTTACATAAAACATTGAAAGCATTTAGAAATGAATACAAAATTAAAAACAGAATACAGGAATATATATTCACAATGCAGGACAATAAATTAAAGAAAGGCAACATCAAAAAGAAAGGCCTTCAGCCTTGATTTAAAAGAACTGAGAGTTGCAGCAGACCTGCAGTTTTCTGGGAGTTTGTTCCAGATGTGTGGAGAATAAAAACTGAACGCTGCTTCCCCCTGTTTAGTTCTGACTCTGGGGACAGAAAGCAGACCTGTCCCAGACCACCTGAGAGGTCTGGGTGGGTCATAGTTTACAAGCAGATCTGAAATGTATTTTGGCCCTAGACCATTTAGTGATTTATAAACTAGCAGAAGTATTTTTGAGGCACAGGAAGCCAGTGTAAAGACTTCAGAACTGGAGTAATGTGATCCACTTTCTTGGTCTTAGTGAGGACTCTGGTCTGGAATCAGCTGCAGCTGTCTGATCGATGTAGGGAAGGAAAGGAGTGTTGAGAGACGGACTCACGTGTCGTTGGTTTTGAGTCCGAACATGACAAGACAATATAGAAAAGCAGCAGAATGTTAACTCTCCTGTTGACAAAAACTTTCTATATCAGAACTATGATGAAAGAACGTTGAAAACAGTGACAAATGTTGGAAAAAACTACAAAAACGCAGGAAAGAAATTGACAAAAACATTTATTTTTTAAAACGCTGAAAAAAGTGACCAAAAAAACATCAAAAACATCGCCAAAGGTGACAAAAACTTGTTAAAGAAAATTGACAAAACAATTGACAAAAACATTGATAAAAAACACCAAAGAAATGACAAATAAATTAGAATAAAATCCACAAAAAACGACAAGAAAAGTGTAGTACAAGAACAACAAAATGTTGAGATTTTGGTTTCGGTTCGGTCGCACGGCTGACAGGACGACATCACGAGCGTTAAGGAGTTTGTTGTATTGATCCCCAGCTCCTTGCTCCTCTGGCTGTATTTACATTCATCCTTTCACTTCTCTCGTCTAAATCCAGACATTTAGAACTAAAATAACTCCAGCCAGCTGGCTCTCTCCAATCTGTTTGAACGCTGGCTTTTTAAGTTGTTGTTCTTTTTCGGATCTAAAGGATGAAATCTTTGTCATTTCTATTTTCAGAAGATCTGAACTCTTTCTCATCGCGGTCGCCCCACTTTAGCTCTGTCGCAGATGTTGCCGAGAGGCAATTTGTTGTACAGTCAGGGGCGTAGCACCAAATTCTGGGCCCTGTAGAAAGGCATTCTCTATGGGCCCCTACCCCTACCCACATCCACAGCTATTCATTCTAGCATCTTTTTAGGCCCCTCCTCACATGAGGTACTCAGTCCACTTTCCACCCCCAGTCTGACGCCCCTGCGTACAGTACAGGGATATCGACACATAATCCACAACACAAGCATTGAACCAGACATCTCCAGCGCTATTTATCTAACACATAACATACACACATCAATATATAGAATACAGTAAAAAGGAGTATGTTGCACTTCCCTAAAAGGCCTAATGTCATAAATAAATGGAACTAGTGCACAGTACTTCACATATATTCCTCCTCAAGTCATACCCCTCCCCACGTCTTATTTAATTAGGTTATTGCCGTGGGAATGAATGAGGTCTTTGCTCGGTTGGTTCTGACTTTAGGTTATCTATATCCACGGCCAGAAGGGAGCGGCTCGAACTCCACTGACAGTGGATGGGTTGTATCCATACAAAGCTTGTCTGCCAATCTGGTCAGATATAGTTGGTACCGGTCCACCTGTTGCTTACCAATGGAACTCTCTGGTTCTCTTCAGCCAATTTGTTTTGGGCGATTTTATTATCTGTAAGAGCCAATTAGTGCCCTTGGTATAAATAGGAACTAATCTTTGGTTCCTCAGGTGCAACCCGGAAGCACATACCGTTTTTGACCACATGCACACATGCACACATGCACACACAACACCACAGCACTACGCAGGCATACATACAAGCAGTGATTTGTCTGGAAACCCAACTAAGATCTCATGGAAATAAATGGAACCAACGGTCTGAACTGCAAATGCGACTTGGACTTTCATTGATTAAAAAGATCAAAAGTGCGTCAATTACTCTAACAACACCTCAGGGGCTTAAAGCTTGGGCTTAGCCTCTACGTTATCTTTAACTTTTCTGTACTCATTTGGACCGCGGGCGCCCCCAGCAGTTGCCTCTGCTGCCGACGCCGCGGGCCGGCTCTGACTAAGATCTTTAAATTAATCCTGAAGCCGACAGGAAGCCAGTGGAGCGAGGCTAAAAACGGTTAATGTGTTCACGCTTCTTAGTCCCAGTTAGAAGAAGTGTAACGACGCAGAGATGACTGATCCAATCCATTGAATAAACATATATATGTTTATTCAATGGATTGGATCAGTCACCTCTGAAAAAATATAAAGAGACTGCAGCTGAAGAAACACTGAACACTCCCTCATGAGATTTATCTAAACTCTTTGGGTGTTTTCACTCTGCAGCAGTTTACAGAATCGTGTCGGTTCAGATGATGTTTTATTCCAACGGGCCTCTCTTTAAACCTGAGAGAGAGATGTTGTTCTGCAGTCGCTGCGTCACAGTTCACTGAGTCCTCCGAGCTCCAGATCAGTGACCCCATCTCACTGGGAGCCAGTCGGAGAGACGTTTCAGAGACCTGAGGCCATTTCAGTGTGAACGCGGTAGACTCTATTGACAGATACTGAGACAGGACTTCACAGAGACAAGATGAGGAGGAGGAGGGTGGGAGACTCGGGTCTACTTTGTCTTTCCAGGGAGCTTCCTCGGTTTGCAACACACCGTCAGTCTTCGGTCAGTTTTCTGGCTGTTTTTGGTCAGTTTTCGGTCAGTCTTCGGTCAGTTTTCGGGCTGTTTTTGGTCAGTTTTCGGTCAGTCTTCGGTCAGTTTTCGGGCTGTTTTTGGTCAGTTTTTGGTCAGTCTTCGGTCAGTTTTCTGGCTGTTTTTGGTCAGTTTTCGGTCAGTCTTCGGTCAGTTTTCGGGCTGTTTTTGGTCAGTTTTCGGTCAGTCTTCGGTCAGTTTTCGGGCTGTTTTTGGTCAGTTTCCTGTCAGTTCTGGAATGCCAGCCACCATTAATTAATTATATAATAATAATAATAATAAAAATAGGGCTGCACAATTAATCGCAATTAGGTATTTTCCTCATATCGTGCAGCCCTAGTTTGCAACATGCTTTAATCACTTTTGGTAGCAGAAACACAAACATGATTGGGCTAAAAAGAACTCAGAAACTTTACTTTTTGCATTTTGAGTGCAGAAACCAGGTTCCAGGTCTGTTTCCAAGCTCTCAAAGAGTCCCAGCTCGACGGGATCAGTCACTGACTTATGTACAACATCCTGCAGACTCTAACGCCATTTTCACATTTCACTCTGGGCAAAGTCTGAGGAATCAGCTCCCGACATAGTACAGAGTTTCTCCTCCTTGTAAATTATAGAGTGGGGTCTAGACCTACTCTATCTGTTAAGTGTCCTGAGATAACTCCTGTTGGAAATTACACTATAAATAAAACTGAATTGAATTAATCTCTGATTTAGCCAACAGATGTACACATTTGTGAATCAGCTGATATATTGATTCTCATATAATGTCTTTGATTATCAAAATAATCCACGGTGAAAACAATGGTTGAGTTGCAGCCCCAGACTTGAGTTCTTGGTTTATTTTCTGAGTCTTGTGTTTCTCCAGCGGAGACAGACGCCACCATATGCTCCCATCTCCCAACCAGCTGTGTGTAGGTTTAGTGTAAACTGGCTCCAACTCCCCACGGGGGCCTCCTGACGGGGTCTCTGCAGACCCGGCGGACTCTGTAAACAAGCTGTAATCGCTTGGTGATGCAACCAGCGACTGTCGGATGAGAAGTTGGTAACCACAGCGACCGAGCATTAATGAAAGGCCGTGGCTTCCGTGTGTGTCAGGTGGAGATGTTTAAATATTAAGATACAAAATGATCTAAAACTGTCCTTGATTCATTTTCTTCAGAGCAGAAATGTCGTTGAATCGCGGCAGGAAAAGTCACTTTTACGTTAGTCTTGTGTTACAGCGCTGCTGGAGTTTTAGGTCTGGCTACACCACAGATGCATTCTGGGATAGGAGAATGAACTCTGTGGTGTTAGCATTTCCTAAAACAATCCCTGTCGTCTTGAGGTGGCGCTAATCTCTGGACGCAGCGACGGTGGCTCTGCTAAATAGTCTCAGGAAGGAA